>NC_086386.1:81488276-81720776 GCF_036588685.1 Mytilus trossulus
GAATTTTTGCGATTGAGATTTTAAAAAAACTTTTCACAATGCATGATTGATCATGTGGTGTGACAAACTAACTCCCCTCTTTCAAGGATAGATTATCGTTTCATAAAACTCTAATAAGAATTTCCTTTTTGTCTTTTTGAAACAAACTGTATTCTAATCTGTATCGGGGGGGGGGGGGGGTTCCAAACCACTTAATGTCTACAGTTGAGATGTCGCCCTTAACTTTAACTGTGTGTAAAAAAAAAAGTACAAATGCTAATAAATGAATAACAAACGAAACAATAATTATAAAATTAAAACGTTCCTTCAATTGGTCGTCACATTATATTTTCTTTCAATTTATACTTACTAGAAATTGAAGGAGTTAACTTTTAACACAACAATTGTGCAATCCTTGTCGTTTCTTTTAGGAGACAAAGGTAATTGAAACGTCATTGACCATTTTCCTCAAGGATGGATTTCCCAGGGGTCCGGAGTCCACCCAGAGACGGCATTACCTCTTTTCGGAAAATCTTTGGAAAAGAGTGTATCGGTGTGATTTGCCACTGAACACTCCAACCACTCCTACACGAAAGATTGAAGATGTGTTCTGCATTGCCAAAGTAGTTACATTTTCACTCATTACTTCTTTACTTCATATTCATAAGTTGTTTTCTTTTTCATTGGAGTACTTCATAACTGTTTTGATCATTCGTCACAATAATCTCTCAATCATTCATAACTACTTTATATAATTTTCTTCCATTACTTGAATACTATATATGATTCAGGTACATAGTTCCGTGCAAATATAAAACTTTGTTTTCTTTCCAGGAACCACACGCAACACAGGAGGAGGTATCATCTACTCTGACAACCCCTTTGCTGGCAGCCAACCGCCACGTCCGGTTTGCACAAGGAGTCCGGTCCAGTACAGTCAACTGGAAAGTAACCAGAGGTAAGTGTTAAATTAAAAATCACCACAGTATTTACTACTGTAACATTATATATTTTAAAGTCATAGTATAGATGTCTAACCTTTGTCATATTGGTCCAATGTATAAATGATGAGCAAGGATTGTGATAATGGCACACAATTAATGTCAATAATTGTATTTATTCCGGATGGGCTAATTTGTTAATTGGTAATGTAGGGCTGTAATTTGGTAAGTCATGCTGTTATTCCCTTAGAACGGCAGTTTGCATTTGTGTGTTGATAATGTCCAGTTGACAAATTATTGTGTATCAGCATCTAGATTTTTATACATATTGTACTACTTGTTCAGTTTTTTCATATCACAACAATAATGTCCGTACGCCAACTGAAACAGGTACGTACTATTCCATTACCAAATATATACGTTTCTAACCAACTGTTATATAGCGTGGCCTAAGCAAAATACGCCACTGCACAATTGCTACAAAAATAAATATGCATAAGAACAGACCCAAAAAACAACTGGTTTTTATATCAAGCAAACGCTGGAGTAATCAACAAAGTGAAAGTCTTTAAAACACAGTGTATGTTAATCACTTGGAATACTCCTTTTCAGAGAAATATTACATCCGAAACTTTTTCGACACTTATTGGAAACCAATTACAAGTTATATCATATATTACATTGTCATTGAACTTGAACTTCAATACAACAAACTGGTAGCCTTTTCATTAACACGCAGGCGCAATTGATTACAAATGATTGTGCATATCATGAATATAAGGTGCATGCCTTTCGATTGATGAAGGTGTACTAATAAACCAAAAATAGGAGATGGGGGCTACTCACAAATTATCAACAGTAGAAATACAGTGATATCGGTATTACCAAAAAAAATATAAAAATATATACATTATTTCTTCAGGAGATACAGTGCAATCACAAAGTGGGAGATGGTCGGTGGCCCCAAGAGGTTTGTATTTTACCATGCTATGTTAAAATTTAAATGATATATAAATGAAAAGTGTCATATTTGCCTAAAAGTTTATCAATTTACACGTGTATATACTTCGTTCTGCCAAACGTACAATTGAGCTTAACATCTTACAGTTTAGATGTAAATATATTTTTTGTAATTTTCACAGAACACTCCTCCACAAAGACTAAGAAGACAAGGAGCAGTCCCTATAACTGGATCATAACCAGTGGCAATAGCCAACCTACTGCTATGACTGGTAAGGCTATGGCTATTATTAATTTAAACCCATTACATCTTGACCTATGTTGTAAAATTACGACTAACTCTGATAGCAGGGCGCTCCCACTGCTGACTTTATGATATGTAGGCGATCACAGTCCTGTTTAGTCATTCTTCTTCACCCAACGGTTAGACACTTACATTTGATTATAATATTGAATTCATGTCATATTTGGAGGTTGGATTATCAATGTACACGTGTATCGAATTATTTATGAAAAACTTAAAGTGGAAAATATATCGTTTTTATGAACAAACGTTTGGACTCTTCAATTACATATTTACAGATATAGTGTAGGCGGAAGTTAAGGCAACAGTAGTATACTGCTGTTACATCAACCGCTCAATGTAACAGGTAAATTTAAAAAAAAAATCTATTTTAGAAGCCATGTCTAAGAAGAGAGACCCTCCAAAGACATTCTCAGCACTTGTGATAGGTAAGGCAATGATAATTCTTACATTAACACCATTACCTCGTACATACGCTGTTCATTTAAGCGGAACTCTGGATGACACGCCGCTCCAACTGGTGTTTGCTATTTATTACATGTAGAAGATCACATGTTTACACATTCTTCTCCCAACGCGATACAAACACTTTTCACTAAAACCAAGGATTCAGGCGAAGATTGTGTCTTCAGAATTGATTAGAGACCTCTGGTGTGCTGTTTTATTATTGCTCAATATGTCCATTATAATATGCACCTATGTTTACTGCCGATTATAACCATAGTGGTGTAGAGTACCAGATGCTATCTCCACATATTAGTAAGTCAATTACATCACTAAAATGAACCCCATCACACCGACTCACATTCGCTGTACACTTAAGTGGAACTGTGGTTGGAGACCGCTGACACTTATAATACTTTGACAATATAATGTCCATTGGTTTTAATGGATTAATAGGCAATAACTGTATTATTACTCTATATGAGTGTGTAATGCCGACATCCAGGCCAACTGCAAGCGAACGTGATTGGGCAGGCTTGATGATGTATGGTGGTATAAAAAAAATCAATGCCACCATCCATCCACAACCCGAGAGAAAGTGGTTCGCTTGGTGTGGGGGATGGATGGTGGTATTGGACAATTATATACAGTTATTATACAATTATACCGAAATAAAGAAGAAGAAAATATATATATCTGCTATATTTCTTCCACAGAAACAGTCCGCTCCTCCAGTGGTAGATGGTCGGTCGCTTCACCAGGTTTGTAATTTATTAAAGCATGCTGGGTTCAAATGCAATTTATTAGGAAGAGTGAATGTTAATGAACACGTGTTTAACATTATTTTTGCATAACGTAAAGTAACACACGTTTCCTCTCAATGACACCATTTGACTCTAACAATACCTGTTAAAGTTCTGATGTAAATTCAGTGGAACAACCACTCAGAAGACCACCATCCACCCCATTCAACTGGCTTGTAAGATCCAGCCAGGAGTCTCCCCAAAATACAGAGTCATTGCCTGATATAGGTCAGCAGTCCCTTACTACAGACCCACTGCCTGATATAGGCAAGTCAATGACAATTCTTGAATAACCCAATTATATCCACACATACGATGAAGAGTGACGTCAACCTCTGATGGAAGAAGCTGCTTTATATGTAGCCAATCACATGTTTACTTATTCTACTCTCAATGGCAGATAAAGAGGTTTATTTTATGATAATGCAATTCTGGAAAGAATACTTAATGTATAACTGGTTTTTTTTTTTTGCATAACGGCAAGTAACACACGTTTCCTATCAATGACAACATTTGACTAAGACTAAGTGTACATGTTAAAGTTTGGATGTAGATTAAGTGGTTTACTATTACAAAACAACCATCATCCACACCAGCCACACCGTACAACTGGATGGTAGCCTCCACCTCAAAGGCTGCCACCTCAAAG
Source organism: Mytilus trossulus (assembly GCF_036588685.1). Taxonomy (NCBI): domain Eukaryota; kingdom Metazoa; phylum Mollusca; class Bivalvia; order Mytilida; family Mytilidae; genus Mytilus; species Mytilus trossulus. Next base: position 81,492,357 of record NC_086386.1, read on the forward strand.
GATTGTTATAATATTAATGTATTAAGCACACACACAGTACACTGACGCGTGACTTCGGGACTCTTGTATTCTTGGGGTATTACTCCTCAGCTCATCAATCATACCATGGACATATCTTTATTGCAGACATGAGCCCCATTACGCAGGACATACAGGAGGCGCCTGATGTTGGTAAGTCAATGACAATTTTTAGGATGAACCGTCTTACTCCCTGATTTACACTATTCACCTACGCGAAACTGTCAATCCATGTAGGTGCCGAAATGGGGGTTATCACTGTATTTTTGTATGCGATCACAAGTTCAAACCTCCTTCTCTCAACTGTAGATCAACACCCCTTTCATTATTTTTACATAACGGCAAGTAACACACGTTTCCTATCAATGCCAACATTTGACTAAGACTAAGTGTACATGTTAAAGTTTGGATGTAGATTAAGTGGTTTACTATTACAACACAACCATCATCGACACCAGCCACACCGTACAACTGGATGGTAGCCTCCACCTCAAAGGATTGTTATAATATAAATGTAATAAGCACACACACAGTACACTGACGCGTGACTTCGGGACTCTTGTATTCTTGGGGTATTACTCCTCAGCTCATCAATCATAACATGGACATATCTTTATTGCAGACTTGAGCCCCATTACGCAGGAAACACAGGAGGCTACTGATGTTGGTAAGTCAATGACAATTTTTAGGATGAACCGTCTTTCTCCCTGATTTACACTATTCACCTACGCGAAACTGTCAATCCATGTAGGTGCCGAAAAGATGTTATCACTGTATTATATGTATGCGATCACAAGTTCAAACCTCCTTCTCTCAACTGTAGATCAACACCCCTTTCATTGTTTTTACATAACGGCAAGTAACACATGTTTCCTATCAATGACAACATTTGACTAACATTACTGTAAAGTTTTCATGTAAATTAAGTGGTTTACTATTACAGAAGAACCATATGCATCATCAAGACGCACGACACCGAAAAACTGGCTGTTAGCCTCCACATTAAAGCCATCAAACTCACAGGCCTACACCTCCGAGGAATTGTATAGACCCTGGTCTACCTCAAAGGCCTCCACCTCACAGACCTACACCTCAAAGTATCCAGTCGGTAAGTTAATGACACTACATCCATTAACCCCATAACCTCATCACACACAGTACACTGACGCGTGATTTGGGGACTCTTGTATTTTTATCAATAATAGCATGCACATATCTTTATGTGTTATAATTTTATTATATGTATGCTATCACTCATTTCAACATCCTTCTTTCAAGTGTAGACCAGCACATTTCAATACAACTCTCGATTCATGGCAGTAGTCTGTCGTCGCAAATGACAACGGGTTAACACTTTCCCTTTGTATCTGTATAAATCAGCAACATTTGACACTGATCTTGCTCAGTCAATGAACTCCCTCATAGACACTGTTCGCGTACGCGAAACTGTCAATCCATGTAGGTGCCGAAAAGGTGTTATCAGAGTCTTATATGTATGCGATCACAGGTTCAAACCTCCTTCTGTCAACTGTAGATCAACACCCCTTTTATTATGTTTGCATAACGTCAAGTAACACACGTTTCCTATCAATGACAACATTAGACTAACATTAACTGTACATGTTAAAGTTTTCATGTAAATGAAGGGGTTTACTATTACAGAAGAACCAGTTTCATCAAGACGGACGACACCGTACAACTGTCTAAGAAAAAACAACTGGCTCTTATCCTCCACCCAAAAGGCCTCCAACTCAAAGGCTTGGTCGGATCCAGTCTGGGATTTCGGTAAGTTAACAACACTACATCAATTCACCCCAAAACCTCCTCACACACAGTACACTGACGCGTCACTTCGGGACTCTTGTATTTTTTGGCTATTACTCCTCAACTCATGAATAATAACATGGACATATCGTTATTTCAGACATGAGCCAGATAACCCCGTCAACACAGTACAGACATAAGGCCACTGTTGTTGGTAAGTCAATGACACTTTTATTTGCAATGAACTGTCGTACTCCCTCATATAAAGTGTTCACGTACGCGATAGCTGTCATTCCCGGCATCTGCCAAGAAGGTGTTATCACTTTATTATATGTACTAGAACACACCCGTGATACTACGGGTCTGTAACGGAATTTAAGTATATAACTGTGCGCAAGCCTTATTTTAGTATAAGAATTGTCATCTGTTAAAAGTCATGCCGATTATAAGATACACAGTTTTTTCTCCGCTTTCAAATCTTTCTGTTTGAACGCGTCGAACTGGAACTTATCAATTATTGGTAATATTAATTATTTGGAAATCAAAAGGTCCTGGAATGGAGTATTTTTTAATAAACAGCATTGTCCTATATTAGCTATAAGTGTATATAGCATATTAATCCTGAATACACCGTTTGGTGGTGCGCCTGGCAGATGCGGAACGTACAGATAAGGTAATAGGTAACAGGTGAATATACTATTGGTATCGGTATCGGACTCGACCCGGAACTTCTTAATTATTGGCAATATTAATTACGTGGAAAACAAAAGGGCCTGGAGTGTTGTAATTTTTAATCTACACCTTTGTACTTTATTAGTTATATATAAAGTTGAATTCTGTGATTCGTCGTTTTTACGTGATGACGGCTGACAAATTGGACCTCGTAATTTTAGTATTATAGATACAATCACAGTTCCACACACCCTTCTCTCAACTGTAGATTAACACATTTCAATACAATTGTCGGTTCATGCAAATCATCTGTCGTTGCAAATGACAACGGATCACCGCTTTTCCTATGTATCTGTATAGAAATCATCAACAGGTCAATTATAACACTAAAATATGTTTAATTGCAGACAATACTCCTTCTGAGGAGCAGACAGACGAGCCTGATACACTCACAGATCTCGGTAAGTCAATGACATTTTATAGCCTTGTCTCTGCCCAAAAATTGTTATCACTGTATATGTATACGATCACGTCACGGCTTTAATTGTAGATATGTATTATTTATCAATATTTTAATAGACATTTGCGAAAACTCGCATACACCTACAATTAGGATTAGGATTACACTTACAGGTAACATTTAAACTTTGGTCGTCTCAAAGTGTAAATACAAACTGTCGTTCCAAACCAATGCTATCTCTTTAATGATGATTTTAAAAATTGAACAGTTGAGTTTTCAAGCAAATCATGAAACTATAATTAAAATATTTAATTTTGGTCATTGTGTTAAACTATAGTTTAAGTATGCCACTCCAAAGTATGCATATGTTGAAGGCCGTACATTGTCCTATAATGGTTTACTTTTATAATTGTGATTTGGATGGAGAGTTGTCTCATTGGCACTGATACCACATCTTCATATATCTTTATATGAAAAAATGAACGAACACCATTTCATAAAATGATTTGACAACTAAGATTTTTTTTAAGGAGAATGAGATTCAACAAGTTGTTGTTAAGAACAACATGTATATATAACATTTTGTTCGTGGTATTTCATTTCTCTTTCGGTACAATTTTTATAATCTTTAACGTTATCTCAATCCATAAAAACCAGTTTGTTTACGTTTCCTCTATCGATAAACATTCAAAAGTATACGAAAAAAAAAAACTAATTTTTTGATGATTATATTTATGTCGACCTTTTAAATATAGAATTTGAACTATAACTCATCATCGTCAGACTCTAATGAAGAGACACCAAGACTACGTAGCAACTTCGAAACCTTTTTCGTAATACACTTGCTGTAGGCATTGAAGCTTGGCCCTCTTGGCAGCTTGCTCATTCGTTTCGTCTCGTTCTTTTGGTTCCTCTGGCTCTTCCTGCTTTATATTTTGTATTGGAGCAGGATTTTGTTTTGTTTTTTTTACGATCGTATCCGTCATATAACATGCTTTCTGTAATATTTGACGTTAGTTTTTCGACTGTTAAAGATGAAATTCATGCATGTATACCTATTTGTAAGGTGGTATGGATGTCTTCCTCCATCTTGGATTGTAAAAAACAGAGAACCAAAGGTCCAGATTTTCTATCAAGTTAGCAAACTTCGATGCAGAAATGCAGATATTTAATGTGAATTTTCATTTCAAGGAATTAATTTATAAGAATTTAACTTATAAATATTAATATTTTTGCAAATGTTGTTTATTTTTGGTTTGTTTTTAAACAAAAATGAAATTTACATTTTAAGAGGAGGTACCTCTAAAAAAGTGCATTTTCTGGAAGATTATACATGGAATTTTCCTATTTTGTATTTTAGACAGAAAAAATGTACAGTAACCCTATCTTTTCTTTTGATATTCTCAAAGCATTGTCTGAAGGCTATCTTTTCCTTGTAAAGTTTTTAACAATTCCATCATTTTGTTTAGTTTCTAATCACAAAATGTTGTTTTTTCCTGTATAGTCCATACAAAATGTGTCATTATTTCACGTCCTGTAGCTTGAGAAAATGCGAGGTGACATATCATTTTTATTATATTTTTCAAAATATATCAATAGATACTACGTTTTGGCAAAGTATGAACAAATTCTATCATTTTCTTTTTAGACACCCATACCACCTTAAAGAAACATATAGTCGTCTCATTTATTGGCCTTCTTTGGATGAATGGCAGGACTTACAAGGTGGGTGGGGACAACTTCCGTTTGCAGTAGGGGCTATTAACGGAACTTCAACTGAAATTTATAGGCCAATAACAGTACCACAGGACCAATGCTATTCGGGACACAGACAATATAACTGCATTCATACTCAAGTTGTTACATCGAACGAAGGCAGGATTTGTTATGTCGATATATTACAACTACCTTTCCCGGATGAGCTATTTCTGCTGGGCGACAAAATATATTCAAACAGACATCCAGTACTGACAGCTTATACTAGACAGCAAATTGTTTGAAAACCCCGGAATATGCAGAGAAAATGTAGAAAGTTAAATAGACTGATAACCCACTATAGAGTTAAGGTTGAACACGCAATCGGAGAATTTAAAAAAATTAAAATGTTATGGTTACTTTGTGGAGACATCTAAGACAGCAACTAACATCTGTTGTGACCATATGCGCTGCCTTCGTTTGCCGCCGTAAAGACTTATTTACATAATAAAAAAAATCATTTTACTATGTATTTTTTTTTTTTTTCATTTTGAGATGACCCTTTGTTTTTGTTAACTGTAATCATAAGTCTAAGGTGTAATCCTAGGTGTAGACCTAGTTTCCGCAAATGTCTAATAATAACATACATATATATTTAATTGTAGATGATCAGACCCTGCCAACGCCTGCGGCAGAAGAGACCACGGAGTGTCATATTGGTAAGTTTATGTCAATTCCTAAATGAGCTAAAAAAACGCGAAACTCTAATATCAGGTGTGTGCAAATTGGTGTTGCCTTTTATTACATGTATACGATCACATGTTTTCTCAATCTACTATCAACGCTGGGGAAAGACCGATCAATTGAATATTGCATTTACACAAACCGTCTAGCGTGTGAAAAACGTATTAGTTTTGGGTTGTTGTATTTTTCCGTCATATTCATAATAAACATATATATAAATGAAAACTTTCAAATATCTTTATTGAATAGATGAGAAGGCAAACACCACCACCAACAACAACACAGTAGTGGTGACAGCCGAGCTACACCATCATAGCTCGGATAAGTCTGTGAAAAGTGAGTAAACAACAATTCTTACCGAAGACCTTCACTATTGAACACTAAGATAGACATGCATGACTCCTATATAGTAGTTTCATTAACACTAATCCTTACCTATATCATACGAACCTACCGACACCATCACTATTGAACCCTTAGATGTACATGCCTGCATGACACCTATTTACTGGTATCAGTAACACATTAATCGTATCCTATATCGTTTCAACCTTTACAACTCCATCCCTATTGAACACTGGTTTTTATACTGTTCGCTTTATAAATGTGACAATGACGATACTCGAAACCTTTATTGTTCCAATTCAGTTACACAGACAAATTGTTCGTGGTGTTCCCATAGCGTATAAATAATCTTTACGTAATAGCCGAAGCGTATGGGAATTTGTGCTTTACTTTTTATAATATATGTATTGTATGTTCCAAGTGTGAACATTACAATAGTGAATAGTTTTTAATAGTTCTATGAATGCCTACACTGACGTTAATGTGTTAAAAAAAACTAAATTTAAAGCGAATGAATGGGTTTTAAAATCACTATTATAGTGTCATAACATCAATTAATTTCGTTCCTTCGTCGTGGATCAACGGTTTCGTTGGCAATTTTTTCATCTCGTGGTTCATTTTCAGAAACGACAGAGATTGGACTGTCCAGTCCCAGGGTGTGGTGCCAGCGTCGTGAATGTCACACGACATCTGGCCGTCAAGACCCCTGCCCACTTGGCTGTTGACGTGCAGGATTATATCCCTGTACGTGAACCAGCCAAGCGTCAGTATGGGGGCAGACGGGTCTGTTCCATTTGCGGCGTTGACACGACATGACACGCACAGATGCAGACTACCAGAAGGCTTTTGACGAGTCGGCAGCCCATGGTTACGTCAGTGAGGAGAAGACTCACCTTCAACACTCAATTGTAGATTATGGGTATGTATTATTTAAATAACCTGTACCTATGCACAAAATTCCTGTAACATGCTTCTCAAGGCTCTTTCGTTTCGTACTGTACTTGTGTTTTTGTTTACATTTTGTGGAATTTAACCGTCAGAGATAAATCTTTACTAGACAACACGCCCGTCTGGCGTACAAAATTATAATCATGATACATTTGATAACTATGTAAATACAAAATTTAAAAGTCCCGTCTATCTATGATTATTTTTTTCATATGCATTAACTGAAATACTATTACACAGTATTTCTATCTGTATTGTGTGCATTAGTGTTCAAATGACCCAACATTGGGTTCTTTCACACCTGTGCCTGGTAAACCTTATAGCACTGAAAGTTATTAAATTCCTCTGAAGTTGTATTGTAACAGGTGACCATAATATCTGATTATATTTTTCTTTTATTCAGAAAATCTCTCTCTGATCGAGCTACGGGATCCAAAAAGTCGCTGGGGACCACGCAATCCCACACCTGTGCCATCATTTTTTTCTTGGACAGCTTGTCCAAGGGAGCCATTGATGGTTTAGAAAGAATTGGGGAGGCCAATGGTCTCATTGACCAGCAGCTCCAGGCCAAAAAGTAATTATCCTTATATAAGCAATTTCAACAGTAAATGTACAAATCATATTACACTTAAATCACATTTTATCCGAGGAATAGATAATCTTACCCGTATTGGCCACCACTGTGTGTCATTTTTAAGTCCTGACTGATCTTCAACTTCAACTACATGTTTTCGTTGGATAACTATTTTTATTTCATCGTCACTGACGACTCTTATGTAGACGAAACGCGCGGCTGGCGTATTAAATTATTAATCAGGTGCTTGTAATAACTATTGATTGCAGTGTAGGGGGTTATTGCAAAGAATTAGAACATAACAAAAATACAGTACAATTGATCTAACAAGTGTACATATCCCCTGTACAAGAGGGTAGTGCTGTTATTTGTTGGTACGCATTAAAGATATATTCATTCTATGTGGGTTTTTTTTAATTAATTCATAAAAATGTTTCATTTTTTTCAGAAGCCAACCGGAGAGCATGAAGGCCTACCTTCATAGCCTGGCCAACTACCTGAATTACCTCTCCGGCTCCAGCAAATGGATGAGGCATATTCAATATACACCCATCCGGCTCCTCACACTAGTCAACAAGTTAAAAAAATATGGCCAAGTCCCTCAAAGAGGACATAAACAAGAGACTAGTTGAAAGGTACAATTCTACACTCTATATCTTAAGGGTTTTAAGAGAATTACTTAATCACCCTTTTTACCTGACCCTTCACCAGTATAACTGGTAAGAATACGATACAAATTACATTAAACATTTATAGGAAGTCACATCCTTGAACATGTGTCCACACCAAATGTCTTTTTTATCGATTATTATTTACAACCACTGGGTTTATCACCTTGTTCTGGGATGTTTCGTTGATTTCTTATACAAATTTTAATACCTTTAAAGTACCGGACGAAAATAACACCAACCACACGTCACTCGTAGAAACACACGTCGGGTGTATAAACACATATCTGTTTGGTCATTTGGATTAGAAGTCACGTCACCTTCAAATTATATATTACACACAAATTACGGCATATAGATAAGCTTAAGACGTTTTTTTTCCCCTTTCTTTCAGACAGGCAGCCGGGGAATTGGACATTGCCATAGAGGGATGGATGGTGGGCTCCTACTTGAGCGGAGACCGCCATTCATTCCGCCACAACATCTTGGAGGAGGCAGGCACAAGAGCGTTAACCGCACCCGAACAGCTGGAGGTGCGTAATTGTCTCATGACCCTGCTCATCTTGACCAAAGCCAAGAGAGCAGGGGAAATTACGCACCTCACAAAAGACCAGGTGGTGAAGGCCAAATCGGCCAAGGGAGAGGATGTAGAACTCTTGGTAAGTAAATATAGATTAAAATCATAATAAATTATCCACGTCTCAAGTCATATTGAAAGTAACATTACATGCGTTCAGTTTTTAGTTTCTTTTGGTAATGAATCAATATTGTGGCAATTATAAGTAAACAATTGATAATCTGTTCAAGTGGCATTTAAAGAAATTGGTACGAAACAGTAAACGCCAGTATGAGAATAACACTTCATCTATTAATGTTTGGCGCTTGTCTCAAGTCCAGAGCGTTTGGCCTTAGTTAATCTTGTAGGGATTCAGCATGTTCTGAAATAATCATTTCAAATACGCACTTTAATTTTCCTGGCTGCACCAGGTGCGTACAGTTGTACACGTCAAAAAATACAAGTAGCCGATCACATGATAACTACTACCTCACTTGTTTATGTTTGTCAGATGTTGTTTTACAGAGAGTAGTATAAGTATATATGTTTTTATATACAAGTTTAACTGTCATTTTCAGGTGTACGAACACAAAGAGGCGAAATCAGGGAAGAAGTGCCCAATACGGGTCACTGTCGAGGTTTTGGCTTTTCTAAAGAAATTTGGCAAACATGTAATGAACAACACCAATTACATGTTTGTCACCAAGACTGGCACGCAAATTTCATCCTCGGTAAGTGAATAATATTCAATTTCAAACTGAAGATTTATTTTATCATCTTTGTTCTGCCATTTAATTAGTGAAAATTTGTTAGTGAACCAAATAACAATGTCACAATGGCCACTTTGGCAATATAAGGGTTACAATTTAGTGCAAGCAAAATCAATAAATGTATATTTGATGCAGCAAATGCAATCCTTCTTGGTTGTATGCTACTGATATCGTTACGTAATTACAGGTTGCACTTACTCTGATAAAGTTACTAATACATATATTCTCTTTTGCAGTCCATGTCCAAGATGGTAAATGCCGAGTGGCAGAAGTTTGGCAAGTCCATTGGCAAGGACTTGCCAAAGTTAACAGCCAGCTTGAATCGCAAGCTGGCTGTTACTAACATGCGCGAGGCAGGAGCCGACCGCCAGGAACAGACGGCTTTGGCCAAACACATGGCCCACAACCCGGAGACAGCAGACAGATTTCACGACAAGAGTCGTCGTACCACCGACCGTCATGCTGCTCTGGACACTGTTCAAGGACAGTATAAGCAAGCGTTTCAGGAAAAAGAAACAAATGTTTAATTAAGGAAATTTCAAAAACCTTTCAACTTTCAAATTATTACAGGAGCCAAATGTCTGATAACATAACAAAAGTCGTGGTTGTTTTTTTTTCAATATATCGTTTTTCCCGTGTACCTGTGTGCCGACTGGTCGGGGGTCACCCGTTGTTGAGACGAGTGAGGTCCCCGGGTCTGTGCGGACACAACTTTCTGCCGTGCGCCGGCCGATTCCCGGTTATGACCGGGGCGACCTTTGCGAGATAACCTTTGATGAAAATGAGTGTGTGAGAGTGAAGACGTGAATCTGACTTGGAGCGAATATTTGAAAGTTTTTTGTGTTTACCTTTAGTTACATTGTGTTATTTTGTACATACAAAGTCGTTATATCTTTGCATTAATATTTAACTAAAAAAGCTCACAATTAAATAGGGTTTTATTGAATATCCACTGACGATACCTGTCAGAAAATTTTGACGCCATTTTTTTTTTTTTCAGAGGCGCGAAATTCAAAGTCTTTAAAATCAATAAAAGATTTTATTAAAGCTTTTTCATTCACAGTATTTACGTAATTGCAAATAAACTTTTGTGATATACCAATATATACTAAATTGCTAAATTGTATTTAAGGCTGAACCCATTTCACAGATATTGCCCAAAACTAATATCAGATTTACTGCTTCCAGTGCTTATATATACAATATTTAGCTTGCATATAGAATAGTATAGTGCCATACATATATCAATATAGTGCTTGACATATATATCTAACATTGAACTAATCAAGAATCACTAACTTCTACTCCACATATGTCACTGAATAAACTTCACAAACAGCTTAGCAAGCCAGAAATATCTCCATCAAATAAAAGAGCTTATACTCCAGTGCTTTTATCAGATAGTAAAGGAATAAAAAACATATTCAATGGTGGTGCAAAGGTGGTGAAACTTTTCAAAACTGTTACGACTGGCTGAAAGCAAACTTAAGCAGCAAGCTAACAACAACAGGCAATATTTGGTTATATGTTTAGTTAGGTACTTGTAACCTCACACGAAAAGACGGCCGTTATATATCCATAAGATCCACTGACAACTCTACAGTAGACAAATGCGTAAAATATATTGAGAAAATAATCAAACCAATAAAAGAATATCCAAACATCAAAATCTCAATTCTTGAAATTCCTGTATATTCTATATCCAAATACAACAAATCATTAAGACACTCATCCCCGGAACAATTTGAAAGTCAGGACAAACAATTAGAGGAACAAATCCATACTCTAAACAGCTACATAAGAAACATCAACACAGCACTAGGAGTATAAGTCTACAATTTACTACTGACATTCAAAATCACAGAAAAGTTAAAGCTCATAAACATCCTGAAAACCGCAACTACTTCAATTTTGAACTTTACAGTGACGGATTACATCCTGGTCATACATTAGCTAGATACTGGTTACGAAAAATTAGTAACCAAATGAGCAGAGACTGTTGGAAATAATTAAACAACCTTATCATAGAAAAAATAGCTATCAACCTAAAGTGAATATACTTGTACTAAACATCTTCTCAGCAGTCAGCACGGGTATTTTCCGAGCTATACTGTTAAAATACCTTCAATAACTATCTGGAAATTGAAACAAAAAAACGCTAGCTCTTGTGATAATTCAAATATATTGACCATCTTCATATCAGTTATATTTCAGGTCAAATGTGTTAGCACTAGATGGGAACCCTTTGAGACATTAGCAATTTTAATGTTTATTCTATTTTTGTGTCTGCAACTGATGTGTTAGATATTCATTATTGTTCTCCGTTTAGTTCTTACCAATGTCATTTAGACATTGATTGTTTCAAGTATGTTTACAAATTGTATCATTTATATTTCAGGCTATATCATGGCATTTCAACACAGGATGGCAACAATTTTATACTATGTCTCAAACTTCTGTTGAGGCGGGGGGATGTTTTGACGCAGACGTGGAGATAGACGCAAGTCACAATAAATTATGTTCTCGGTATTAAATAATTGTATTACTGTATATTGTAATAATAATAATTTCTCTCTTACGCGTGATTCGGTATTAACAACTATTGTATCAACATCAATCCCTCTCTCTTGGGTGTTCGATCACAGTCGATATTACTTAACAGATAAATAGACTAATGTGATATATTTTTTTCTGTTTACACAGAAAACGACCATATTGGTAAAGGAAGATCTCATTCAATGGAGGGAAAACAGAGAGAGGACGAAATGGTCGATAAAGAAATTATATCTATTGAAAGAGTGATACATTTTTATGGACGGCTGAATATAAATATACCCATGTATAAAATTATTTTTTAAACGTAAATTTACATAGGTTTAGGGTCATATGATTTTTGATTAACTGAAACTGCACAATCGTGTATTAAAAAGAGTACCGCCATATCTGGATTATCTCGACTATCAACCAGCCGTCGATGTGTGGTAATGGTAAGTCGATGGAGGTCCTTAAATTAACATCCATTACATCTTCACAAACGCCTTATTCTGATTAGCATGTTGAACCCAATCTCTCCGTGTGTTAGTGATTGAAATATAATTATTATCTTACACTACATAGTGAGTTGACCTCAGTGGCTCAGTGTTCCAAGTAGTAACTACTAAAATCACTAGCTATTCAACACCGAGATTCAGAGTTCGAACCCGCTACTTTAATCTTAATCGACTAGGATTGTCAGTTTTCCGATTGAAGGTCACTCCACCAATAAATACAACGGATCGGACACCGGGGTATGAGGGTAGGGAGAGAATTTTGCTTTGCAACGGGCTACCTATATACTCCTGAAAGAATTGTTGCAAGGGTCCTAATCGTGTATACTCTTCAAACGAATCATCAAAGTTAACGTCTCTATCCTGAAGGGATGCCCCACTATAGCATGGGCTCTAAAGAACAAGAACAAGTGACAATACTTCTATTGACCAGCATCCATGCAAGGCACATGTCTAAAATGTTCGTCCTAACAATTCGATAGCTAAAATAGTCTTTTTTTGAAGGTCAATTCAACGAAGTGCTTTACAATGCATGAAATTGATGCAGCTTTTTTAATTAGGATGTTGTACCCTTGTGTTGATTCAATGCTATACATATGGAAATTTTATTGAAAATCCAAAGCCATGCATTATCCGTGGTACTCTCATCATTCGAATTTTAGTGACTTATAGGTTTATTGCTTGTAGTGCTAGCATTGATTTCTTTAAAACTGGTGACTTAAAGGTATAGGTTTATTGCTTGTAGTGCTAGAATTGATTTCTTTAAAACTGGTGACTTATAGGTATAGGTTTATTGCTTGTAGTGCTAGAATTGATTTCTTTAATACAAGTTAATGAATGTAGTTATTGGTTAAAACAAATAATAATATGGACCAAGTCAAGTACACCTTTCAGAGTGCACTCAGACTTAGTGACTCCGCAAGCACGAGGTGTTTCGGAATTTACAGGTTGCTTAGCATTTTTTTTTAATAAGCACTTGCACATCATACAAAAGCAAGTGAGTAAACTATGTTTCATTTATAATAAAAATAAAGGCTGTGGATTTTTATAAAAATCTTGGTGTATTTGCCACAAAGTACTCATTTTCTTTTAAATGCAATGAAACATCAAATAATAATGATTTGCAGCAAGTTTTCCCTTGGTATATGTACATTATCTCCATTAATTATTGTATCTGTTGTCTGGATACTATGGAAGATTGACAAATGTTTACTTAAATGACTACAACTTAAACTTGTATTCGTTATCATAGGAATATGTGGCGAAATAAACACTTGGAAAACAGTACACAAATACATAAGGAATTTTGAATATTCATAACAAGGAAATAATTGTTAAACAATTATATTCATCACATCAGTTATATATGACAACAATTTTCAGTTTAATGATTCACGCCACGAGTTCCGGTCGGTTCTTCTCACTAACAATTGCCTACCAATCAAGTTAGAGCATGTTTTTGCATTAATCTTGAAATTTATACAATTAAAGTGAAGTTGAACTATTTCATTTTTGGCAAAACATGTAATAGCTTTAGATTTGTAAAATCTTGAACATCTGGGAAGTCGAAGATTTCTCTGCCTGGCTACTTACATGTCATGCAACCAAAGCTAAAGCTGAGAGGAGTAGACGATCAGGCGGAATTATAGTATATAAAAAAGAACTTTCAACTTTAAATATCATAAATGAAGTTATATCTACCATACACTATTTATTAATTACATTAAATAAAACACAACTGGTATTTTATTTGCACTGTTTATATTAAACCAAGAATGGCCTCAGTTTTCCCTGATCATGATTCATTATTTGAAAATCTTAAAAGCTCTATAGACAACTTCTCCCAAAAGGGGAAAGTTATTTAAATTGGAGACTTTAATGCCTGGACTAGAGATGTGTTTCATTATATCGAACTAGATCACATTTCACATATAGATAATAATTATCTTGAAACAAACTACTCTGAAAATGACCCATTAATATAAAAAAGAAGATGCGGTATTATTGCCAATGAAACAACTATCCACAAAAGACCAAAATGACACAGACATTAACAACTGTAGGTCACCGTAAGGCCTTCAACAATGAGCAAAGTCAATACCGCATAGTCATCTACAACAGGCCCCGATAAGACAATGTAAAGCAATTCAAACGAGAAAACTAACGGCCTTATTTATGTAAAAAAAAATAAACGAAAAACAAATATGACACATAAACAAACGACATCCACTGAATTTAGAGATGTAACTATAAGACAAAACAAGGATACAACTGAAAATGATCAATGCAAATATAGTATTGATCTTTGTATCGAGTCAAAAATGAGAATTATTAATGGCAGTGATGGGTGACTCCCTAGGTAACTTCACCTATTTTCGTCCAAATGGTAGAAGTAATATAGATTGTGTTATTGTCAGTGAAGACATTGTAAATAGTTTTCCTTTTCTATGTGTACTTCCCCCTGATGAACTATCAGGTCTTTGTTTTTATGGTTTAGTTTGAAAACTTGAATTAGTATAAACATAAACAATTCAAACAAGATTACAATTTTACTTTCCTAATCCCAGAAATTTATTTTGTAGAAAATGGTAAAAATGAATACATATCTGAGCTAGAAAATGATGAAGATAGAAAAAATGGAATCCTCAATGGTCCAGGAAAAAGATATTAATACTCCAACTTAACATTAATATCACGATTAAAGCGGCAAAGAAATCATTTAATTTCAAATTATTCAAAAAGAAAAGAAGCATGACTGGTATATTGGTAATTGCTTCATTTTGAAAAAAGAACTTCGCAATTTAGACAAGAAAATGCGTTGACATCCCATTAGTCCGACAACCATTATTCCGACAGCCCATTACTCCGACATTCCATTACTCCGACAGCCCATTATTCCGACATTGCATTGTTCTTATGTGTATGGGTAAACTTTCTCTAAAAAGACCAATTCCGTTCTCTGTAACATTTGTAGTTTTCCGTTTTGATCCCAATTATTCTTTTCATGCGAGATATGAGTCGCAGTACATACGAGTTGATACACATGCTTATTGCAACTGCTCAGTTCTTCCCTGATCCCTCTTTTGTTTTACGTGTCTGGGTATTTTATTTTTCTTTGCATTTTCAGTCTGTGCTGTTCTAGTTCGCTGTGTTTTCTGTGTGTGTCTGATCTTTCACTAGATCGTCGGTTACCCCCTTTCGAGTATCAGGGGAGTGATGTTTCATCCCTAATAACTACATCAAGAAGTATATCGGAGTTTGATAACACTACCCGCCCTCTTCAGTCGCAACACTTTCTACCCCTTGTATCACACATCTTAGTTTTATTTAAATTATTAATTTATTTAATAAATTAATTTTGTCGCAGAAATAAGGGACTAATGAAGCGTCAGTCAAATTGAGAAAACCCAAGAGACAAATACATACCCACATTTATAAAAATAAGATGACAACTAGGACGAAATATGTGCTCAGAAAAGATAAGAAATTCCAATTATGAATACGGTATCATGTACGGGAATGTGAATCCACGAAATACGGAGACAGAACACAGCACTTCTAATAGCGATCGATCAGACATAGTCTGAGAGATGACACTTAATTTTTTTTGTAGTGATACCAATTTTATATCCCGAGCTTATTTCAAAATCTAGAAAAATATGCCTCTTTTATAATGCTTGAAGGAAGTGCAGGACTGATGATTTACAACAAAACGAAAAACAAATATGACGGACATGAACATTTCGGCAACTTCTTTTTCTTAAATTACAAATATTCATGAGGAAAAGTGATATCGGGACGGTGACTGTGTATGACATATTTTGACTGTTCAAATAGAACGAGTGCAGTTTAAAGGCCAATAACAATATTCTTGATTTATATGCTGTTTATATACCCTTTAACTTGGAAAGTGAAATAATATTTTCTGTTCTATTCTACTAGTATATACAGATTTCGAATTGAGTGTATAGAAAGTATTCGGACTACCTCAGCCTTATGTTATATATATACGGAGTTATTGCTTAAAATAAATATACAGACAGACAAGTTTTATTTTACCCTGATACCCTTATACTTGGCTTAATAAGTGTCGGACTTACGGGTTGTCGGAGTATTGGGCTGTCGGAGCAATGGGTTGTCGGACTAATGGGCTGTCGGACTAATGGCGTGTAACCGAAAATGCAACAGTATCCAAATAATGCACATATGCGAAGTAATTTTCGTAGACTTCGCAAAGAATATAACAAATCTTTGAAATAAGCAAGACGAAAGTTTGTCAATGATTTAGTTACAAAACTGGACACTCTACATGAAAATAATCCGAAATTGTTTTGGTAGACTAACTGCCTAAACTAATCTAATTAGTATCTCTGATTGGCACAAATATATAAATGATTTATATGCAGCAAATAAAGATAAAGCCCCAAATTTTATACCTACAGCTATAGATCTTTTAGATACAGACCCTCTAGATATCCATTTTACTTGTGGAGAGATCCGTAAAGGTATTCATCAGTTAAACAACAAAAAACAAACAGACATTGATATGATTCCTAATGAATTTATAAAATGTTGTAAAAATAAGTTATAACCTTCCTTCGTCAATTTATTTAATAGGATTTTGTCATCGGGTGTATTTCCAGATTGCTGGAATATCACATTTACCACATTTATACATAAGAATGGTGATATCAATTGTTGTGATAATTACAGATGCCTATGTCTTACAAGCTGCTTTTGAAAACATTTTTGACTTATTACAAACTAGACTTAACGGATACCTAGATGATCATAATATATATAACAATTTTCAAGCCGGATTCAGACCAGATTACCGTACAACTGATCATATATTTACAATAAAGGCAATACTGAACAAATATATCTTTAAAACACAAAAAGCAGATATAGACTTTACCAAGGCATTTGATTTAATTTGGCATGATGGACTTTTTGAAAAAACTTTTAAAACTGGGAGTCGAAGGACATATTTTTCCAATTAATTTACCACATGTGTTATAATGAAATATTTGTTGTACAAAAAGACTAGAACTAAGCCTGCCTCACAATATTATGCTAGATAAATTATCAGCATATGGTTTAATCCCCAATGCAGTTGCTTTTTTAAAGTCCTATTTATCTAATCGAAAACAGCAAATTAAAGTCAACAATGTTCTGAGTGGTTGGGCTGACATCCATAAAGGCGTACCACAGGGTTCGATACTAGGGCCATTATTGTTTAACATATTTATGAATGATATTTTTCTTTTTGTTAAAAATGGTAGTTTATATAACTATGCAGATAACAATACTTTATCTTTTTGTACTCCAGATTTTGATTTATTAATTTCAACTTTGGAATCTGATTCAAAAATACTTATTGAGTGGTTCAGGGTAAATAAGCAAATCCTGACAAATTTCAAGTTTTGGCTGTTGGCAAAAAGACCTTTGAAAAGAACCCATCTATACATGTTCAAAATTCGAACCACAAATGTGAAAAAACAGTAAAATTGTTAAGCATTGAAATAGACTACCAGCTAAATTTTGATGTTCATATCAGCTCAATCTGTAGGAAGGTGTCACAGCAATTAAATGTTTTAAAACGTTTAGGCTCATTTTTGGATAGACTTAGTAAACTTACTATATTTCATACTTTATTCTTAGTAATTTTAATTTTTGCTCTTTGACATGGCATTTTTGCACTGAGAAAAATTCCAAAAAAATAGAAAAGGTGCAGGAAAGAGTACTCCATTTTGTTTATGAGGATTTTACCAGCTCCTACGAGGACCTCTTATTTAAAGTTAAGGTGCCTTTTTTGCAGATCAGACGGATAGGAACAATGACTCTAGAAACTTTTAAAATTTTAAACAACATCGCTCCTGTGAGCTTACAAAATAATTTGGTGAATGTCAAAAAATCTAAATATTCTTTCAGGTATGTAAATATTCTTGAAATTCCACAGGTAAAGTCAACCCGCTAAGGTAAAAAATCGTTCAAATTTGCTGCTGCTACTTTATGGAACAGTCAGGACTAAAAACAGTTTCTCACACTTTAAAAGTCTTGTTCAGTCCTGGAACGGTTTGGAATTTCACTGTTCTGCATGCAGATTCTTGAACTGTTTTATTATTTATGCTGCTTTTGGTTGCTCTGGTCAAGCATGTTTTACTTCACTCGAAAAGTGTTGCTTATTTTTAGTTCAAACATATTTATTTATAGTGGATTGGGAAACAAGTGTTGCAACTTATATTAATCCCTTTCCACTTTGCGGGTGCGAGTGCTGCCTTGTAGCGGCATTAGCCTACTCTTTTTCGAAATCTACAAGGGTGTCTTTAACGTGCAAGAGATATGGCTCTCTCTTAACACGGGTCAGCCATTTATCGTCCCCGTCCGACGGACTATCATCGTTTCCTCAAGACCATACTCGCAAATGGTGTCAAGGGAGAGCCGAAAATTGAGTTCCTGAAATTTTCATCCCAAACGGGAATCGAACCAGGAACATTTGTGTTAGTAGTCCGATGCACAATTGCTTATTTTTATTGCATGCTATGTATGTGAGATTTCAACTTTGTATTACAGGTTGTTTTATATGTCAAAATGCACTGTTTTTATGTTATTTATATGTTTTTATATTCGGCCAAGAGCTTGTGTTGCTTATTTGTACTCATGCCGAATCAAAATAAAGTTTTCTTATCTTATTCTTATCTTATCTTATTTAAGCAAAATCTATACAAGTTCGAAGTCAATTTCTGTTTAATCGGATGCCTTGCGCATTGCACGTGAAAAACCCTTGCAACAACACGTCGAGGGGCCCAGAGATGGCCTGTAGCAAGTCAATATTTCTGTCCCTATCCTATATACCCTAATTTTCAAGTGGCAGTCAAAATCCTCCCTGACCATTATCCTGGGTGGTCTTAATTAATACAATACTTGCTTATCGTATTTATTGTTTATTTGCCACAGACGTGTTGCAACAATTAATCTTTCATTTTTATGAGGTCGTTAGATATATTTGCTCCCGAGATCGGTTTATTGATAGGCTCGTGTACCTTAGTCTTTAGTGTCAGTGTGTTTTTTTTTGTTTTTTTTTATTGAATTTCATTTCTCCGAATATTTAGGTTTTTTTTTCAAATCGTGAGTTAGAATGTTACTTGATTGATAACCTTCTTTTGAAGAACTTTAAATTCTTGCTTTCAAAATATATCATGATATTATGTAAATACAGATTATTTGTGTTATTAAAATTTGCTGTTACAAAATGATAGAAATTATTATAAATTAAGGAATGTATCTCCCTCATGCAAAGCTTTTTTTGCTATACTTTTTGGACCTTTTGGATTATAGCTCTTCACCTTTTATATAAGTTTGGATTTCAAATAGTTTGGCCAATAGCATCACTGAAGAGACATGTATTGTCGAAATGCGCATCAGGTGCAGGAAAATTGGTACCGTTAATGTTATTATGTTAAATCTTGATCCTGTTTAAGATAGATGACATAGTTTACACTCGCTGTTGTCAATTCGTTTGGTGTGTTTTATTATTTGAGTTTGTCATTTGATAGGGACTTTGCGATTAGAATTTACCCCGAAGTCAGTATTTTCGTGATTTTACTTTTCACGTGTATATCGTATTAGGTCACTAGCACTCTATCTAACGACTGTATCTTACAGACTATCTTTCTTATTTTAAATTTGAACTAGAATTGTTTCATTTGAAATCATACCTCATCTTCTATTTTTTTTATATTAAAGTGTTCAATTGAAAGAACCTACTGTCATTGGTCTGGACAACAATACTTTCTGTTGTTGGGATGTACAAGTACCCGGCCACGTCCACTTGTAATTTTGTTCGATGAGTTGAGCCTTTTTCAACTGAATTTTATGGTTTGTTTCTATGTTGAACTGTGATACCACTGACTAAGGTTAGGAGAGGGTTGGTATCCCGCTAACATGTTTAACACCGCCACATTATGAAGAACCTGTTAATCAATGGTTATCGTTTGTTTTGTGTTACATGTTTGTTTGCAGTTCTTTTATTTTTTTTAAATATGCAAGGCCGTTAGTTTTCTAATTTGAATTGTTTTATATTGTCATTTTGGGGCTTTTTATACCTAATTATGCGGTATTAGCTTTGCTAATTGTTGAAGGCTGAACGGTAACCTATGGTTGTTGATTTCTGTGTCATTATGTCTCTTGTGGAGAGTTGTCTCATTCGAAATCATACCACATTTTTTTATTTTATTATGTCAACAATGACAATTTGATATAAACAACTTTCATATAACAATATTAAACAATACATTTAAATGTGTCGTAACTTCTCTTTTACGTGTATTGAAATAAGTCTCGCCTTCCTACTAACCTTATTCGGAATATATAGGGTCTCCTCATATTCCTAGATATACATATGCTAACAAGTAATACATCATAAAGTGATTGAAGGAAATTCAATAACAATGTTGTTTGCATTATTTAAAATGAATAAAATATTGACATGTATATATATATATGTCTGGCTTCTAACATAATTTGGATCGCATAGTTAAACTAACAAGATGCTCTCTCAAGAGCCTGAATCGCTCATCTGTTATTTAAGGGGAGATGATTTTAAAATGTTGAACTAGATGAACAAATCGTGAAAATTGTCTTTAAAGGGCAATAACTCCTTAAGGGGTCAATTGACAATTTCGATCATTTAACTTTTATGTTGATCTTACTTTGTTCATGCTGAACATTATTGCTGTTGACAGTTAATATCTATCTTTAACTAATAATAATTAAAAAAACAAAAAACTGCACTTTTTCGTTAAACTATAAATTCAGTGGCAGCAACCCAAGAAGAGTTGTTCGATTCGTCTGAAAATTTAAGTTCTAATAGATCTTGACCAGTTTATCAATATTACCCAATGTCAGATTTGCTTTACAAGCTTTAGTTTTTGCAATATAAGCCAACAACTGCATTTTACCACTTTGTTCTATCTCAAGCCATGACAGTTATGTTTGTCGGTGGATCTTAATTTTGGATACAATTTATAAACTAGATACCCTAAGGAACATTTAGTTCAAGTTTGAAGGTTTTGGCCTAGTAGTTTCAGAAGAAAAGTTTTTTAAATAGTTTATAATTACACCGACAGGTGATGGCATTAGCTCACACAGTGATCTAAAAAAAAAAACAATATTTAAACATGTCAACTATGCAAAGCATTCAAAGTATTGTGAATAAAATTTATTGAATTTGGTTGAGACAAACTAAAGTTAAACGAAAAAAAAACATCAGCATTTTTTTCCTTTTTTATAAGGGGCATAACTGTAAATAGAGAAGTGACACAACTAAAATGTAAACTTTTTCGTGTTTTGTGGTTTGTAACCGTTATAAACATTGCGTACAAGTTGCATAACATTTGATCGAGGCAAACGTAACGGAACAGACACTAAAATTAAAGCCATTGTCCACGTTGAGAAAGGGCATATCTGGAGATATACAGTGAAGTCGGCCTCATATCTTGACTTACATCTAGACATTGACAATTAGGGTCAGTTGAAAACAAAACTTTACGACAATAGAAGTGATTTCAGCTTTCCAACATTCCCGCAGCATCTGCATATGGGGTATATATCTCCAAATAGTCAATTTGCCAATTCCTGCTATTGACCTAGTATTTAGAGATCCCTATTTAAATTGTCTCCCTTATGAGGGACATTAATTTTTATTTACAATGAAGAGCTAGCAGAAATTTACCTGTGCGTAATGTGAGTAATTTTTAAGGTTTTCAAATCTTTTAATTACATTAAGTTGTTGTTCAGCTTAATGCTATTGACATTATTTTTTATGGTAAGTGTGTTAAACCGCTGATACATAACTTTCAACTCATCATGCTTTGCATTGGCAAAAGCCAATTTTGTCCGTGTGTGTAATAACAGAATCAAATCGGTAATTGGTAAATGGACTTTTGGTACGATATTCCCGATCATATTTTTCCTGGGACAGAGTGGCTGTTCACAAGGAAGCTATTTTACCAAGAGTTCCAAATGGTGAAGTTAAATCATCCCTACGTTAATTTTACTGACGCTATCACGAGTTAGTTTCTTACCTTTCCGTGACCTACAGAATTTAGACTATTTATCGGATGTGTTATCACCGTGTATCATCGCACAGCGGATATAGGTACTAACCAAGCGGGCGTGGGCAAATTTTATCTTGCACGGTAACGAAAATCTTTGTATTTTTCACATAATATTAGTGTGTACTTCAATCTAAACATAATTGTTTTTTTAAGAAATGATTTGGTCATAGGTTGATTATTAAATTCCCAAAACAAGAACGATTACTAAACACATGTGAAAATACTTGTCAAATAAGTTGGCCCTCGTCTCATCCGATATATTCTATATGCATTGCAACTCTTTTTCTGATAAAAGGCCACTGTGTGTGTATGTGTGTAATAAATATAGCGTGTCCGAAAATTGGCATTAAAATCTTTCATACATATGTTATTTTTTTATATTTTATCCCAAAAGAAGAGTTGTGTATGGTGTTTAGCTAACCACATAAATCCTTATGTACGGTGCTTAGTTAAGTTGTTGTACACCGTACACAAAAACTTTATTTTCATACTCGCTTATTACCCAAAAAGTTTCAAGGAATGAATAATCACAGGTATGTTCATGATTGGTAACTTTTACTTTTGCCCTGTATTAGGTTTCGTTCAGATAAAACATGTAAATGTCTCAACAAACTGTATCGAAACTGAAAATTAGTGTTGACATTGACTATATGCACATAAACTTGTTAATTGTTCTTCTTCGAATATCAAAGTTTTTTTATGAATAGGAAAAGTCTATGCGAAAATTATTTGGGAGCAGGAATTTCAAATGTTGAGAAATGTACATTGAATATTGATAAAGCAAAGATTTTCGTTACCGTGTAAGTTCAAAATTGATCATGCCCGCTTGGTTAGTACCTTTATCCGCTGTACTGATGATACACTGTGGTTATAATATAAGCAACACGATGGGTGCCACATGTAGAACAGGATCAACTTACCCTTCCGGGGCATCTGAGGTCACCCCTAATGTGGTTCGTGTTGTTTATTGTTTAGTTTTTTACGTTGTGTCATACTTTCTATTGTTTGTCTTCTCTTATTTTTAGCTAGGCGTTGTCAGTTTTATTCGATTAGGAGTTTGACTGTCCCTCTCAAGGGTAATCAGGATTGTGTATACATGTAAGTGTGATACCATTTGATTTTGGAAATTCAGCAATTTGGCAATCCGTATAGAGACTCTAGAATTGTTAAAGTGAGCCACCAATATTCAAAATTGATCTGGTCTACAATGTTTGGGACGTACGGATGAGAGACGGACAAGGGTAAAACTTATTAAAGTGCGAGGTTTTGCATGCCACAAAACAAAGTTTAAACCAACATTTTTTTCATGAAAAATGTCCTGTACCAAGTCCGGAATATGGCCATTGTTATATTATAGTTCGTTTCTGTGTGTGTTACATTTTAACGGTGTTTCCGTTGTTTCGTTTTTTTTCTCTTATATTTGAGTGTGAATTCGCAGTACTATAAGACGTGGCACGGTACTTTTCTATCCCAAACTCATGTATTTGGTTTTGATGTTTTATTTGTTATTCTCGTAGGATTTTGTCTAATGCTTAGTCCGTTTCTGTGTGTGTTAAATTTTTACGTTGTGTCGTTGTTCTCCTCTTATCTTTAATGCGTTTCCCTCAGATTTCGTTTGTTACCCCGATTTTGTTTTTAGTCCATAGATTTACGAGTTTTGAACAGCAGTAGCCTTTCTTTATTGCTTATACTGCAATTTGCCGATTGCAAAACTGTGTGAAAAGTATCATTGATTCACCACTACTGGCTGTGCTTTTTTTTTTTTTTTTTTTTTTTTTTAGACATACAAACGTTTTATTTCTTAATATTTCCTGAGTACAATTACCTTAGTCGTCCAGGATCAGGCTAAGGGTCCCTGTTTACAACAGGAAACCATCTATCCAGGGGAAATAGAAGGCAATAAAAAAAAGTTATCCACTTTTAACCTTGGAATACATTTAGTGTAAAAAATATAATATCCATATAATGTTAGAAGCATCTAACAGTTCTACACTTTAATTTCAAAATAGTAAGTAAATAATTATAAGATACCCACATAAAAGATGTGCATTTACTACAATAACCATGATAGGCTAATACTTTTTTTATCATTTGATTTTGATACAATAATTATTCTAATACTATAAACCATAAAAAATGTACTTTGACTCAAGCTGTATAAAAAATGTCTAAATTTTCATTATTACAGACTCCAATTTTGTCTTATCAATGATATCAACGCCTTTCAAAAGAAGAACAAATTTTAGATTATATTTCAAGTTTTGTTTCCAGATTTTATAAATATCTTGTGGTGTTTTAGGCGTTTTATTGAATTCCTAATTTTCCATAGTGTCCATTTAAAATATATGATTATAATGTTTAAAAAATTATCACATTTTAGTTGTTCCGTGTTTATACCCAATAGAACCTCCTTTTCACCAAAAGGATTATTTATTCCTATTTTTGACTTAATAAGTATTTCTTGGAGGTTTTTTTAAATTAACTGTGATGTACTACAACTGAAAAATAAGTGTTGCAGGGTTTCTATATTATTGTCATTTTGACAAATGTGGCATTTTCCATTTGATATCTTCATTTTTTTTAATCTTTCTTCAGTATATAAAATATTGTGCAAGGATTTCCATTGGAATTCTTTTACTTTATTTTCAATTTTCAAAAATTTTAGTCCCGACCAAATATTTTCCAATGGTAAATTTGTTCCAAATATTTCCTCCTACTTAATTTCACATTTTGGAGATGCATCTTTATTTAAAACCGTGCGAATATAATTGAGTTTTAACTTTGATGGTTTGATTTTTTTTTTTTGTTTAAGTGACGGTTCTCAAGGTCATTTGAAATCTTTAATTTACTTTCATGATGCAAATTCTGGTTTCCGCAAGATTTCAAAATTTGCACGAAATCTTTAGGAATTGCCTGCTTAATTTTTGAAAGTTCGGAAATACAATTTCTTCGATCAATCAACTTCTTATAAATTTCATTGCAGCTGATGAAATCTGTAGTTTCTAAATTCCAAATGTCCTGGATAGTTGTGAAACCGCTTTTTAAAAAAGAAGAGTAGAACAATGATTTATTTTTGAAACGAATAGAAGAGTTTCCAAATAACCTCGTATTTAAAATAGCCCTTTTATATGGAGGTATTTCAATATTTTGAATAAATCCTGACCACGTATTTATAATTTTCTGATAAATTTTTGGTAGTTGGTTCATATCTAAACCGTTCAAACTTGAACATTTACATACAAAAAAACGTAGCATATTCACCGATACATATCACAAAATTATGTGTAACATTTTCACAATTAAACTCATTGGGAAAATACAAGTTCTATGCGTAGCATATTCACAGATACATGTAAAATTATGTGTAACATTTTCACAATTAAACTCATTTGGAAAGTACTAGTTTTATGCGTAGCATGTTCACCGATACATTTAACAAAATTATGTGTAACATTTTCACAATTAAACTCATTGGGAAAGTACTAGTTTTATGCGTAGCATGTTCACCGATACATTTAACAAAATTATGTGTAACATTTTCACAATTAAACTCATTGGGAAAGTACTAGTTTTCTGCGTAGCATTTTCACCGATACATTTAACAAAATTATGTGTAACATTTTCACAATTAAACTCATTGGGAAAGTACTAGTTTTATGCGTAGCATTTTCACCGATACATTTAACAACATTATGTGTTATGTGTAACATTTTCACAATTAAACTCATTGGGAAAGTACTAGTTTTATGCGTAGCATTTTCACCGATACATTTAACAAAATTATGTGTAACATTTTCACAATTAAACTCATTGGGAAAGTACAAGTTCTATGCGTAGCATATTCACAGATACATGTAACATTTTCACAGAAGGTAAGACCGGTGCTGTTTTACTTTTTAGTGTCGATTGCCTGAGACCTCGTACTAATGAACATCGCTCGGGCAGGCAGCAATCAGTATTGACAATTCCTATCCATGCCTTTCTCGTTAAAGGTTCCCGAATAAAATGACACAATTAAACTCATTGGGAAAGTACTAGTTTTATGCGTAGCATTTTCACCGATACATTCAACAAAATTATGTGTAACATTTTCACAATTTAACTCATTGGGAAAGTACTAGTTTTATGCGTAGCATTTTCACCGATACATTTAACAAAATTATGTGTAACATTTTCACAATTAAACTCATTGGGAATGTACTAGTTTTATGCGTAGCATTTTCACCGATACATTTAACAAAATTATGTGTAACATTTTCACAATTAAACTCATTGGGAAAGTACTAGTTTTATGCGTAGCATTTTCACCGATACATTTAACAAAATTATGTGTAACATTTTCACAATTAAACTCATTGGGAAAGTACAAGTTATATGCGTAGCATATTCACAGATACATGTAACATTTTCACAGAAGGTAAGACTGGTGCTCTTTTACTTGTTAGTGTGGATTGCCTGAGACCTCGTACTATTTACTAATTAAACTCATTGGGAAAGTACTAGTTTTATGCGTAGCATTTTCACCGATACATTTAACAAAATTATGTGTAACATTTTCACAATTAAACTCATTGGGAAAGTACAAGTTCTATGCGTAGCATATTCACAGATACATGTAACATTTTCACATAAGGTAAGACCGGTGCTGTTTTACTTTTTAGTGTCGATTGCCTGAGACCTCGTACTAATGTACATCGCTCAGGCAGGCAGCAATCAGTATTGACAATTCCTATCAATGCCTTTCTCGTTAAAGGTTCCCGAATAAAATGACACAATTAAACTCATTGGGAAAGTACAAGTTTTATGCGTAGCATTTTCACCGAAAAATTTAACAAAATTATGTGTAACATTTTCACAATTAAATAATTGGGAAAGTACTAGTTTTATGCGTAGCATTTTCACCGATACATTTAACAAAATTATGTGTAACATTTTCACAATTAAACTCATTGGGAAAGTACTAGTTTCATGCGTAGCATTTTCACCGATACATTTAACAAAATTATGTGTAACATTTTCACAATTAAACTCATTGGGAAAGTATTACTTTATGCGTAGCATTTTCACCGATACATATCACAAAATTATGTGAAACATTTTCACAATTAAACTCATTGGGAAAATACAAGTTCTATGCGTAGCATATTCACAGATACATGTAAAATTATGTGTAACATTTTCACAATTAAACTCATTTGGAAAGTACTAGTTTTATGCGTAGCATTTTCACCGATACATTTAACAAAATTATGTGTAACATTTTCACAATTAAACTCATTGGGAAAGTACTAGTTTTATGCGTAGCATTTTCACCGATACATTTAACAACATTATGTGTTATGTGTAACATTTTCACAATTAAACTCATTGGGAAAGTACTAGTTTTATGCGTAGCATTTTCACCGATACATTTAACAAAATTATGTGTAACATTTTCACAATTAAACTCATTGGGAAAGTACAAGTTCTATGCGTAGCATATTCACAGATACATGTAACATTTTCACAGAAGGTAAGACCGGTGCTGTTTTACTTTTTAGTGTCGATTGCCTGAGACCTCGTACTAATGAACATCGCTCGGGCAGGCAGCAATCAGTATTGACAATTCCTATCCATGCCTTTCTCGTTAAAGGTTCCCGAATAAAATGACACAATTAAACTCATTGGGAAAGTACTAGTTTTATGCGTAGCATTTTCACCGATACATTCAACAAAATTATGTGTAACATTTTCACAATTTAACTCATTGGGAAAGTACTAGTTTTATGCGTAGCATTTTCACCGATACATTTAACAAAATTATGTGTAACATTTTCACAATTAAACTCATTGGGAATGTACTAGTTTTATGCGTAGCATTTTCACCGATACATTTAACAAAATTATGTGTAACATTTTCACAATTAAACTCATTGGGAAAGTACTAGTTTTATGCGTAGCATTTTCACCGATACATTTAACAAAATTATGTGTAACATTTTCACAATTAAACTCATTGGGAAAGTACAAGTTATATGCGTAGCATATTCACAGATACATGTAACATTTTCACAGCAGGTAAGACTGGTGCTCTTTTACTTGTTAGTGTGGATTGCCTGAGACCTCGTACTATTTACTAATTAAACTCATTGGGAAAGTACTAGTTTTATGCGTAGCATTTTCACCGATACATTTAACAAAATTATGTGTAACATTTTCACAATTAAACTCATTGGGAAAGTACAAGTTCTATGCGTAGCATATTCACAGATACATGTAACATTTTCACATAAGGTAAGACCGGTGCTGTTTTACTTTTTAGTGTCGATTGCCTGAGACCTCGTACTAATGTACATCGCTCAGGCAGGCAGCAATCAGTATTGACAATTCCTATCAATGCCTTTCTCGTTAAAGGTTCCCGAATAAAATGACACAATTAAACTCATTGGGAAAGTACAAGTTTTATGCGTAGCATTTTCACCGAAAAATTTAACAAAATTATGTGTAACATTTTCACAATTAAATAATTGGGAAAGTACTAGTTTTATGCGTAGCATTTTCACCGATACATTTAACAAAATTATGTGTAACATTTTCACAATTAAACTCATTGGGAAAGTACTAGTTTCATGCGTAGCATTTTCACCGATACATTTAACAAAATTATGTGTAACATTTTCACAATTAAACTCATTGGGAAAGTATTACTTTATGCGTAGCATTTTCACCGATACATATCACAAAATTATGTGAAACATTTTCACAATTAAACTCATTGGGAAAATACAAGTTCTATGCGTAGCATATTCACAGATACATGTAAAATTATGTGTAACATTTTCACAATTAAACTCATTTGGAAAGTACTAGTTTTATGCGTAGCATGTTCACCGATACATTTAACAAAATTATGTGTAACATTTTCACAATTAAACTCATTGGGAAAGTACTAGTTTTATGCGTAGCATGTTCACCGATACATTTAACAAAATTATGTGTAACATTTTCACAATTAAAACTCATTGGGAAAGTACTAGTTTTATGCGTAGCATGTTCACCGATACATTTAACAAAATTATGTGTAACATTTTCACAATTAAACTCATTGGGAAAGTACTAGTTTTCTGCGTAGCATTTTCACCGATACATTTAACAAAATTATGTGTAACATTTTCACAATTAAACTCATTGGGAAAGTACTAGTTTTATGCGTAGCATTTTCACCGATACATTTAACAAAATTATGTGTAACATTTTCACAATTAAACTCATTGGGAAAGTACAAGTTATATGCGTAGCATATTCACAGATACATGTAACATTTTCACAGAAGGTAAGACAGGTGCTCTTTTACTTGTTAGTGTGGATTGCCTGAGACCTCGTACTATTTACTAATTAAACTCATTGGGAAAGTACTAGTTTTATGCGTAGCATTTTCACCGATACATTTAACAAAATTATGTGTAACATTTTCACAATTAAACTCATTGGGAAAGTACTAGTTTTATGCGTAGCATTTTCACCGATACATTTAACAAAATTATGTGTAACATTTTCACAATTAAACTCATTGGGAAAGTACAAGTTCTATGCGTAGCATATTCACAGATACATGTAACATTTTCACAGAAGGTAAGACCGGTGCTGTTTTACTTTTTAGTGTCGATTGCCTGAGACCTCGTACTAATGAACATCGCTCGGGCAGGCAGCAATCAGTATTGACAATTCCTATCCATGCCTTTCTCGTTAAAGGTTCCCGAATAAAATGACACAATTAAACTCATTGGGAAAGTACTAGTTTTATGCGTAGCATTTTCACCGATACATTCAACAAAATTACGTGTAACATTTTCACAATTAAACTCATTGGGAAAGTACTAGTTTTATGCGTAGCATTTTCACCGATACATTTAACAAAATTATGTGTAACATTTTCACAATTAAACTCATTGGGAAAGTACTAGTTTAATGCGTAGCATTTTCACCGATACATTTAACAAAATTATGTGTAACATTTTCACAATTAAACTCATTGGGAAAGTACAAGTTCTATGCGTAGCATATTCACAGATACATGTAACATTTTCACATAAGGTAAGACCGGTGCTGTTTTACTTTTTAGTGTCGATTGCCTGAGACCTCGTACTAATGTACATCGCTCAGGCAGGCAGCAATCAGTATTGACAATTCCTATCAATGCCTTTCTCGTTAAAGGTTCCCGAATAAAATGACACAATTAAACTCATTGGGAAAGTACAAGTTTTATGCGTAGCATTTTCACCGAAAAATTTAACAAAATTATGTGTAACATTTTCACAATTAAATAATTGGGAAAGTACTAGTTTTATGCGTAGCATTTTCACCGATACATTTAACAAAATTATGTGTAACATTTTCACAATTAAACTCATTGGGAAAGTACTAGTTTTATGCGTAGCATTTTCACCGATACATTTAACAAAATTATGTGTAACATTTTCACAATTAAACTCATTGGGAAAGTACAAGTTCTATGCGTAGCATATTCACAGATACATGTAACATTTTCACAGATTTAAGACCGGTGCTCTTTTACTTGTTAGTGTGGATTGCCTGAGACCTCGTACTATTTACTAATTAAACTCATTGGGAAAGTACTAGTTTTATGCGTAGCATTTTCACCGATACATTTAACAAAATTATGTGTAACATTTTCACAATTAAACTCATTGGGAAAGTACTAGTTTTATGCGTAGCATTTTCACCGATACATTTCACAAAATTATGTGTAACATTTTCACAATTAAACTCATTGGGAAAGTACTAGTGTTATGCGTAGCATTTTCACCGATACATATCACAAAATTATGTGTAACATTTTCACAATTAAACTCATTGGGAAAGTACAAGTTCTATGCGTAGCATATTCACAGATACATGTAAAATTATGTGTAACATTTTCACAATTAAACTTATTTGGAAAGTACTAGTTTTATGCGTAGCATGTTCACCGATACATTTAACAAAATTATGTGTAACATTTTCACAATTAAACTTATTGGGAAAGTACTAGTTTTATGCGTAGCATTTTCACCGATACATTTAACAAAATTATGTGTAACATTTTCACAATTAAACTCATTGGGAAAGTAATAGTTTTATGCGTAGCATTTTCACCGATACATTTAACAAAATTATGTGTAACATTTTCACAATTAAACTCATTGGGAAAGTACAAGTTCTATGCGTAGCATATTCACAGATACATGTAACATTTTCACAGAAGGTAAGACCGGTGCTCTTTTACTTGTTAGTGTGGATTGCCTGAGACCTCGTACTATTTACTAATTAAACTCATTGGGAAAGTACTAGTTTTATGCGTAGCATTTTCACCGATACATTTAACAAAATTATGTGTAACATTTTCACAATTAAACTCATTGGGAAAGTACTAGTTTTATGCGTAGCATTTTCACCGATACATTTAACAAAATTATGTGTAACATTTTCACAATTAAACTCATTGGGAAAGTACAAGTTCTATGCGTAGCATATTCACAGATACATGTAACATTTTCACAGAAGGTAAGACCGGTGCTGTTTTACTTTTTAGTGTCGATTGCCTGAGACCTCGTACTAATGAACATCGCTCGGGCAGGCAGCAATCAGTATTGACAATTCCTATCCATGCCTTTCTCGTTAAAGGTTCCCGAATAAAATGACACAATTAAACTCATTGGGAAAGTACTAGTTTTATGCGTAGCATTTTCACCGATACATTCAACAAAATTATGTGTAACATTTTCACAATTAAACTCATTGGGAAAGTACTAGTTTTATGCGTAGCATTTTCACCGATACATTTAACAAAATTATGTGTAACATTTTCACAATTAAACTCATTGGGAAAGTACTAGTTTAATGCGTAGCATTTTCACCGATACATTTAACAAAATTATGTGTAACATTTTCACAATTAAACTCATTGGGAAAGTACTAGTTTTATGCGTAGCATTTTCACCGATACATTTAACAAAATTATGTGTAACATTTTCACAATTAAACTCATTGGGAAAGTACAAGTTCTATGCGTAGCATATTCACAGATACATGTAACATTTTCACAGAAGGTAAGACTGGTGCTCTTTTACTTGTTAGTGTGGATTGCCTGAGACCTCGTACTATTTACTAATTAAACTCATTGGGAAAGTACTAGTTTTATGCGTAGCATTTTCACCGATACATTTAACAAAATTATGTGTAACATATATATTTGTTTTACTTTTGACGACTGCCCTTACTTGTATATTTTAACTTTAAGACATGGTAGTTGGAAATTGCCTTCTGATATCCTGTTGACACCTTTCTCCCAATTTATATTTAAGTGCTCATATTCTGTTTTCAGGTTGGAAGTGCTGAAGTGATGCACAGTTGGACCACTAGGACGATATTCCTCCTCATCTGGACCATCTAAAAACTCGATATTACCATCATTCACTTGCCACCAGACATGTTTTCCAGACAAAAAAATCAGATATTTTCTCATAGTGAGCTTGAATTAAGGTTGATCTTATTGTGACTATTTGAGCAGAAATTATTGTGTTTCATCTTCGCGGAAGTAAATATGCCTGCTTACTTATAATAGATTCCTGACGTTTGAAGGAATCCAACCTATCATCATCATCATTTTTTTCACTGACCTTTAACCGAAGCATACAGTTGTCTACAATATATTTTGCCTGCCTGTAAGTGGTCCTTAAAGATATATTCCTCAAAACACCGAATATTCTCTCTTCAGCTTCTGGTATCAAGGAACGCAGACAAAACATTCGATACAGTTCTGGGAATCTGTCCTCCTCCGTGTTCTAATTTTCTTCACCATCTCTCTTCTCTGCCACTCAGATACCATTCCTTCAACCTTTATTGAGTGTTGTTATAAATGTCTCTTATTTTCATTAAAATGCCTGTGGCTCTGATTTTATTATTATTTTATTTTCTGTTAATATATTTTGTGATAGTCCTTTTAATGAGTAAACAAGTAGTGTAATTAATCTGAGACAGTTAAATTAATGGTCAAGGCTACATATGTATGTTATAAGAATGTGAGGATTGGCAAGTCTCAACAAGGTAAATATATGAGATTTTGAATGTTAAATTTGTACCATATGAAAAAAGCTGTAGTTTCTGTTGGTCAATAATCATCAGATCCTCTTGGTATTTCGTAATGTTTATGTTCAGAGTCACCATTAAAAAGTAACAAAGATATATCTTGAATCACAGAATTTTCTATTCTTCCTCATGTCTAACTACAAATTACTTTCTTTTTTGTATTCTGAATCATACGCTTCCCTTTTCGGCTTCCATAGCTGTGGTCCTCATTCTGTAAGAAATAACCAAATCTAAGTTATCAATTATAAGCTTGCATGTGTCTTCTAATTTTTCTGTTTCTTGAGAAGAATATCTACTTCGCATGTGTCGATTTGAATGGTCGCCTTTTTTTTCTTAGAAAAAAATCTCAATATTTCTGATTTGTATGTGGATTTTTGTGATTTAGAACCATAGACAATTATACTAGTGAGTCCCTAAAGGCAAAATAAGATATTGATGCTGTGAAATGCAGGGACTTGACCTACTAGAATTCGACCCGCTAAATTCAAAATCTGCAGGATCGTATGTCCAGTCAGTAATGGCGACGTCAGTAGTAAACCAGTTAATAACAACGGCGGATATCAGTGTCGATGTACTAAATGAAAAAACTGTAAGTAATAACAATCGATTAAAAAGACCGCATGAATCTGATTCCGATCTCTATTCAGAAAATGCAAAAAAACTGAAACCAGAAACTGTACACAATAACCGTGTAAATCTGATTGACGGGTCACCTCATAGTCAATGTACACAAAATAAACACTGTTCAGACAAACTCGATGATATATGTGAGCTAAAGAATTTAGTGGTTGGACTAGCCAATAGCATGAATAAATTTTGTGACATCTTAACTAAACGGATGGGTGATATTGAAACTAACATTCCAAAACAAGTAGCGAATATGATCGACCAAAAAGTGACTGAAGAAATGAAAAAAGTTAGAGAAGAATTTAAAACAGAATTAAAAACAGTGTCCGAAAAAGTCGTCTCCTTAGAACAATCATATTCAGATGTGGTTAAAGAAAATAAAAAGCAATCTCAAGTGATCAGTGAAGACAATCTCTCATTGGTGATAAAAAATCTTCCCGAAACAGAAAAAGAAAATATTGCTTGTAAAGTTGACGATTTAATCAAAGTTGGATTACATTTAAATAGTATTCAAGTTGCCGCTGTAGAGCGAAAAAAGAATAACCACACAGGTAAACCCGGAATTGTTATAGTAAAGTTACAAAATAAGGAGGACAAACAAAAGGTAATGGAGAAAAAACGTGAATTAAGAAACACTCGTATCTATAAAGATGTCTATATTAACAATGCCATTCCAAGCGCACAACGCCTATTGAACTCTAATTTGAGAAGTATTGTCAACGCAATTGGTAACGACAAGCTTGAGATCAGAGGATCAGTGGTAAGGGCTAGACACGATAAAAGTACACGTGACACCAACACCAATACACAAAGACGCGGAGACCGAGACGATACGATAGTCAATAATGTGAGTGGTAATCGTGGCTATTACAGACGAAATGATCGTGGGCGTGGAAACACTAGAGGTGGAAATAGCCATAACACGGATCAAAGGTCAACCTATAGAAATGGACAATCTACCAATGATAACCATAATCAGTCAGAAAGGAATTTGAACGGTCGGGGACAAGGAAATTACAGAGGTCAGAACGGAGGTCATAATCAGAATAGCCGTGATGGGCATAAATAGGTAAACTGCGGATTTTGTTATATTAATGGTTGGAAGTCTGATGTAAATAGCGATAAATATATGTTTTTAATCTCATGTGTAAAACATTATGATTTAGATATACTTGGACTAGCGGAGACGCATCTTACTGGGGATAACGTTATTAGCGTTGAAGGTTATCAGTGGTTTGGTCTTAATCGTAAACATATTCATGTCAGAGCAAAATCCGGATCGGGTGGTGTTGGAATTTTAATACGAAATAGCATATGCAATGAATTTGATGTTACAATTGCAGATAATGACACTGAGGGAATTTTATGGATTAAACTTGAGAACAAAACCAATGCCAATAACGTTCTTTATGTCTGTGCTGTTTATCTTCCTCCCGAAAATTCCACACGTGCAGTTAACGTTCATGAATTCTTTGACAACTTAATGACTAAAGTATACATTGTTTCTCAAGGAAACCCCTTCTATATGTGTGGTGACTGGAATAGCCGATGTTCGGACTTTGTTGATTCACTAACTGGTATTGATAATCTATCAGACAGACATGTTGTAGACTTTCAGTGTAACAGTTATGGGAAGGTCTTTTGTGAATTTCTTACAGATATTAGCTGTTGTATTTTAAATGGAAGAAATACCCTATTAAATGACTACACCTATGTATCTACCCGCGGTCTGAGCGTTGTGGATTACTGCGTAGTACCGTACGAAATGCTGGATATTTTCAACAAATTTAAAGTTACAAGAACTAGTTTAATTATAGAGCAAATATGTGCTAATGGTAAATTTGATCTTCAGAAAATTATTCCAGATCATTCTCTACTGACTTGGGAAATAACGTTGAAATTTAGTCAAAGTAATAAAAATGCTGCGCAACCAAAAAACAGTCTTAAAACTAAAACCAAATATGACATCAAAAATATACCAGAAGACTGGCTCAGTTCGGAATCTGCTCTGAATGATATTGATATTATTATTCAAAATTTGGAATTTTCAAATGTAACGCAAGACAAGATTAACAATATGTATGATGCATTTGTGAATGTTATTAAAACGGAAATGTCTACAAAATTATCATCTAAAGTGATTGTCTTATCCGACGGCGTAAATAACAAAAGAAGGAGATGTAAGAAACCTTGGTGGAGTGAGGAGTTAACTGAATTATGGAACGACGTTTGTGCATCCGAAAAAATATGGATTAAGTGTAAAATTCAAAATCAGAAAAAGTTTTTTCGACAAGTATTTGTGAATAAAAGGAAACTATTTGATAAAGCGGTTCAAAAGGCAAAACGCCAATATTGGTACTCCATGCAGGAAGAATTGAGTAATTCGTGTGGAAACCCAAAAGAGTTTTGGCGAAAAATTGGAAAAATTGGTGTAGGTAGTGAGCGCCAAAATTATATTCCTATGGAAGTAAAATTAGATAATGGTCAAATTTCTAGTGATAAAGATGAAGTTTTAAATAAATGGAAGTGTGATTTCTCTAATATGTTTAATAGAAATGATGATAGTGATGTAAATATATGTGAAAATGATGTAGATGTTATATATGATGATATGTTAGATTGTGAAATATCTGTGGAAGAAGTATTTAATGTTTTAAAAAGTTCCAAAAATGGTAAATCACCAGGATATGACGAAATACCAGTTGAATTGTATAAGAACCAAACTATGTTAAATGCACTAACTAGAGTATTCAATATTTGTTTTGACTCTGGTAAAGTTCCAGCAATGTGGTCAAAAGGGATTATAACGCCTATTCCAAAGAGCTCAACATCAGATCCGAGAGATCCCTTGTCGTACCGTGGTATAACTTTGGCACCAGTTTCCTACAAATTGTATTGTGGAGTATTGAACTCTCGACTAACATATAAGCTTGATGATATTGACTTCTTATGTGACGAGCAAAATGGTTTTAGAAAAGGACGTAGTACTGTTCACCATTTAAGTACATTGGCTACTATTATAGAAACTAGAAAACTTCGTAAACAATCAACATATGTGGCATTCATTGACTTCAAAAAAGCTTACGATTGGATAAATAGAAATTTATTATTTTGTAAATTAAAAACACTTGGTATTAGTTCAAAAATGTTAAAATCACTTTATTCTCTTTATAACAATGTACAGGCTTGTGTTAAAGTAAATGGTAACTTAACCGATTGGTTTGACGTAAATTGTGGTCTAAAACAAGGGTGTATCCTTTCGCCTTTATTATTTAATATTTATATTAATGATATTGTTGATGAGGTCAAGAAATTGAACATAGGTATAGACATTGAAAATGATAAAGTTAGCATGTTGTTATATGCAGATGATCTTGTTTTTATCACTGAGAATGAGAGTGATTTACAAAAAATATTAGATGTTTTGAATATATGGTGTTGTACTAATGACCTAACTGTTAACTTAGAAAAATCTAAAATAGTACATTTTAGAACACAGTCTGTATCTAAATCAAATTTTTCATTTTTGTTTAATAGTAACAATGTAGATATTGTTTCCCAATACACATATTTAGGTTTATTGTTTACTGAGCATTTAAGCTATGATAATATGGCAAAAGCAGTTGCTAAAGCCGCCAGTAGATCGTTGGGTCTGTTAATATCCAAATGTAAAGCTAATGGTGGATTTCAATATTGTACATTTACAAAATTATTTGATACACTTGTATGGTCTGTAATAGATTATGGTGCCTCTATATGGGGAACACGTGATTTTTCATGTATAAATAGTATTAAAAATAGCCATGCGTTTTTTCATGGGTGTAGGAAAATACACGCCTAATATGTCTTTGTATGGTGACATGGGCTGGATGCCATGTAAAATCAAACAGTGGACTAGTGTTTTTAGAAACTGGACACGTTTTAATAAAATGAATGATGATAGAGTAAATAAAAAAGTGTTTATATGGGGTAACACATGTAAAAAAGTAAAAAATTGGCATTTTAGAGTCAAAAATAAGTTTAAAGAACTTGATATGGAATATTTGTGCAATGGTGCTATTTTGAACAAGGATTTAATTAAGAATATTGAAAATGTATGTTTTGAAAAATTTAAGGGAGAATGGTATGACAAGATTATGTCAGATGATAAAAATAAATTACGTACATATAGAATGTTTAAAAATGTATATGGCGTAGAAAATTATTTAATTTTTAATATACCAGGTAGATACAGGAGTGCTTTAGCAAAATTTAGATGCGGTGTAGCACCCATCAGAATTGAAACTGGTCGTTATGAGAATATTGATATTGAAAATAGATTATGTTTTAACTGTACTGGTGACGTTGAAGATGAAAAACATGTTTTGTTAAACTGTCCTGTATATTCAGAGATTCGTAATGTTATTTTTAACCATGCTAGTATTGTTGATGAGAATTTTTTACATATGTCTGATAATGAGAAATTTATATTTCTTTTTACAAATGAAAATATGGTATTTTATACTGCCAAAATCTGCTATGAAATTTTAATAAAGCGAAAATGTATTTTATATTCGTGATAGTTGACTTAAGTTGTATTTGTATTATAATTTAAAAAAAAATTGTTTTATAGTCTCTCATAACTCTTTATAGAGTGGCTCTTGTTGTTAATTTGTGTTTTAAAAAGCTGTATATTTTATATGTAACAAGTGGTGAGACTTTAATAAAGTATTTGTCTTGTCTTGTCTTGTCTATATTCTAGCAGGACTGCCATTTAAAAATTTAGAAAATCATAGAATGGTTTGATGGTGACGTAATTGTAAAAATGTATTATGAGATGACTTACAGACTATATACAAATAAACACACTTTCTTGTTTTCAGTTTTACATTTTGCGACATTACTTACCCATACTGTACGGTACAATACATGTATTTTACATCCTTTTAGAAACAGAAGTTATAAATTGTATACCAAAGTTAGCAAATTTCTTTGTTTAGCTAAATAATATTATGCAGCCTTTATCAATATAGTTCTAATTCAATGCAAAAAAAGCAGTTTAATTGTTATTTGTTTTATTTTCAAACTAATTAAAATTTCATATCTTTCAATTCACTGATAGCCTTCGATTCAGTGAATTCACAATAAAATGTGTTTATGGAGTTTCGAATACTATTGCATTTGTTCCTGCGAGGTTTTTTTTTATTTGATTTATATTAAGCAACAAGAACCCACCCAAAAACTAGGGATGATCTTAGGTGATCTGGATAGTTAAGCAGATCCTGCTCCACATGTGGCACCCATTGTGTTGCCCCTCTTATAACTTATAGCAAATTCAATAAACATTATAATTCGGTAGACTGTGGTAAAGAGTTATTGTCATGCAATTGTTTTGTGCTTTTTCATACATCCCATATTATCGTATGTTGAAGTTTTATGTTTTGTTTTCACATGTTTGGCTCGATTTGCATGCTTTGAGTTTCCCCTTATTTATTTTCTGTAACGAGGGACTTAAATATCGAAATACGCCTGAACATTGAGAAATAGCTAATTTTGAACAATGAGGTCAGATATAGACCATCTTATATTTGTCCTAATAATGTACTGACAGTAACTTCGCCAGCTATAATAAGGTCAAACCATGTTATATACGTTTAAGACTGTACTGACATTAGTCTCAGCAGCTACAGTGAGGTCAGATAAAAACTGTGTTATAAACGTCTTTATATTGTACCGACTTTTGTTTCACCAGCTACAATGAGGTCAGATATAGACCATTTAATAAACGTCCTTATAATGTACTGAAATTAACTTCACCAGCTACAATGAGGTCAGATATAGACCATGTTATATACGTTTAAGACTGTACTGACATTGGTCTCGCCGGCTACAATGAGGTCAGATATAAACCATGTTATATACCTTTCATGATTGAACTGACATAGCTCTCACCGGCTACAATGAGGTCAGATATAGACCATCTTATATATGTCCTTATAATGTACTGACATTAACTTCACCAGCTACAATGAGGTCTGATATAGATCATGTTATATACATATTTTAGACTGTACTGACATTGGTCGCACCGGCTACAATAAGGTCAGATAAAGACTGTGTTATAAACGTCTTTATATTGTACTGATATTTGTTTCACTGGCTACAATGAGGTCAGATATAGACCATCTTATATACGTCCTAATAATGTACTGAAATTAACTTCACCAGCTACAATGAGGTCAGATATAGACCATGTTATATACGTTTAAGACTGTACTGACATTGGTCTCGCCGGCTACAATGAGGTCTGATATAGACTGTCATATACGTTTAAGACTATACTGGCATTTATTTCACCAGCTACAATGAGGTCAGATATAGACCATTTAATAAACGTCCTTATAATGTACTGAAATTAACTTCACCAGCTACAATGAGGTCAGATATAGACCATGTTTTATACGTTTAAGACTGTACTGACATTGGTCTCGCCGGCTACAATGAGGTCAGATATAAACCATGTTATATACCTTTCATGATTGAACTGACATAGCTCTCACCGGCTACAATGAGGTCAGATATAGACCATCTTATATATGTCCTTATAATGTACTGACATTAACTTCACCAGCTACAATGAGGTCTGATATAGATCATGTCATATACATTTTAGACTGTACTGACATTGGTCGCACCGGCTACAATAAGGTCAGATAAAGACTGTGTTATAGACGTCTTTATATTGTACTGATATTTGTTTCACTGGCTACAATGAGGTCAGATATAGACCATCTTGCTGTTGTGTTTTTTTATTTTGGTCGGGTGGTTGTCTCTTTGACACATTCCCCATTTCCATTCTCAATTTTACATCTTATATACGTCCTAATAATGTACTGAAATTGACTTCACCAGCTACAATGAGGTCAGATATAGACCATGTTATATACGTTTAAGACTGTACTGACATTGGTCTCGCCGGCTACAATGAGGTCAGATATAGACTGTCATATACGTTTAAGACTATACTGGCATTTATTTCACCAGCTACAATGAGGTCAGATATAGACCATTTTGTATACTTTTTAAGACTAGACATTTTTCTCACCAGCTACAATGAGGTTATATAGACCATGTTATATCCCTCTCATGATTTCACTTACATAGGTCTCACCGGCTACAAAGAGGTCAGATATAAACTATATAAGATATAAAGATATGATAAATGAAATAAATGCATCCAAAATTCTAGATTTTAAAGTAAACTGAGTGCATAAATTTATATTGCGACAGGTGTGTGCAATTTGCATAAGTCATCCGGTTAGTAGAAATTGGAATTTGCCAAATGGTTATATTTGGAAACATTAGGTACATTCCCAAGTAATAAATAAAATAGTCGAGCTTTTGAATAACTACTCAAATAGAAGCTGTAAATATATATCTTCAACTGGCTTCTTCTATTCACAGTCGATTATTTCAATTCAAAAGCAAACACAAATTCAGCAATAATCTTTTGGTGACCCGGCAGTCAGCGGTCTAAGGTTCATGTATTGCTTTTCTTTTTTTAAAGAAAGCAACTTGGTTTGGAATTTTTTGTCCTCAGTGCTCTTCAAATTTATATTTGTTTGGCTTTATAACTATTGGCGTCACTGATGAGTAATATGTAGACGAAACGCGCGTCTGGCGTACTAAATTTTAATCCTGATACCTTTGATAACTATTTACCAAGTTTGAAATACAAAGCTTCTTTTCATAGTTCAAACGCTGAATGGAGAATTCGTCATTTGAAAAACTCTCGAGAATATGGGTAACTATAAAAACTGATATCCGTAACTGTAATAAACGTTTACAAGAGGATATCCGTAACTGTTGAGTAACGTTGTTTCTGCTTCATTCATTGTTCTCGATTTAATAGTTTATTTCGGAAATAAAACTGTCATAAATTCGTCAAACTATTAAAAATTACCAGGATAAAAAAATATGCCCACAATGTTATTGCAACATTAGAATATTTTCACTGTGATTATTGTCAGATCTGATTGACTGATTGTTGCCCAGTGGCAAATAGTTCATGCATGTTCAGGATGAGAACAAGTTATCAATACAAACAATAGGTAGGTTCTCATAATAGATGCTACTAGGATTTGGGATGATGGTCGGGTAAATTTAAACTGCCACTGGAAATTGACGATAACTAGATAGGGACAGAAATTTGGCCTTGCAACAGGCCACCAATGGACCCCTGAAAAGTAGTTTCAAGAGTTCTTAAAGTGCAAAGAGCGTGGCACTCCCTGTACACGAGGCATCTGCTTAAATGTCCCCATTCTGACGGGACGTGACTTCGAACTTAATACATCCCGAACAGCCAAATGGACGCCCTACTTTGGCAAGCGTTTTACTGGCGGTCGGGAGAAGACCAAGTGACCATATTTTGTTTCCTTGAATAAGGCCATTACTTGAGTTGTGTTACCCAAGTCATTTCGGGGTCTTTGTAATAAATAGCAGACTATGGGCATTGCTCACTGTGAAGTGTTAATTTTACTGTATTATGTCTCTTGTGGAGAGTTGTCTCAATGACACTCGTACCTCATTTTCTTTCTATTATATGTGTTCAGGATGATAAAAAAAACATAGATACAGTAGGTAGTTTTACATCACAGGCT
This sequence comes from Mytilus trossulus, assembly GCF_036588685.1. Taxonomy (NCBI): domain Eukaryota; kingdom Metazoa; phylum Mollusca; class Bivalvia; order Mytilida; family Mytilidae; genus Mytilus; species Mytilus trossulus. The sequence goes on from NC_086386.1 coordinate 81,535,132, forward strand.
GTTCTGGATAAAGGATAAAGATTTTTGTTTGTGTTTTCCAAAATCCTTTTGTGTCATGCTTTGACAATGTTCTCAGCTCATTTGAACATTTGTCTTTGCATTTGTGATAGTTAACTTGTAGACTTTTTTTATATTCTCGAGCTGTGTGATTTAATACGGTTTTGTTTGCATCTGATTTTGCTTTATTTTATGTACTATTGCTTTTATGAAATTCATCTAGTTTGCTTCGACATTCTTTGTTGAACTATGGTTTGTTTTCATGGTCGGGGTTGTGTATTTTCTTTTTTGATTGACCAAATACAGTCTCTGAAAGTACACGACCTATGTCATTTACTAGACCGTTAACACTTTCACTGGTGGCTGTGTCAATTTCAATACTATTCAAAATATCATTTAACTGTTTTAATGCCATAATGAAGACAGTTAGATCATATATTCTATGGTGATAACATACTGAAAATTACATGAAACTAACCTTTTGTTTTGCATGAATATTATTGAACAAATACAAAATCTCCAATACTTGTTTCGTATTTGACCGTTTTGTAGTGGACATTTTCACACGTTTTATTTTCCCCACAATCCCTAAATTGCATAGTCACAAGAATGATTCTATTCATCAAAGCACTTACTAAGCTGTACACTGATATTTTTTCATGATTTTTAAAGGAAAGGAGATTTGAACCGTAACATAAATACGGTATCACTCTGGTCCATATGATGTGCTCTTTTTTCCAACACTTAAACTGCCGTTATAAAAGCATAAAATCTTTTGTAAGACCCTTATGTTTGTATCTCTTGCAAACATTGAGAATGAATGTTGAATAAGGCGTTTAGGGACATGCTATTTTTGGTTATTTTGAATCTTTCAGGAATCAACAGCTTATTAGTCCCTCTTAAAATCGTATGTTTCTTTGCTTAAAAATGTTAAATCTAATAGCATGTACTGACTGTACAAAAACTCACTTGTAAAGATTTAACACATTTTTTTAAGTGGCTGGGACAAGAAATCACGGTTTTGTTGAAAAATACCCATAACTTGAGATGTATAAGTAAATTTGTCTTAGATATTAACCTGTAATAAAATCAACGGTACCAATTTTGTTGCACCAGATGCGCATTTCGACAAAACATGTCTCTTCAGTGATGCTCGTGGCCAAGATATTTGAAATCCAAATCTTATATAAAAGATGAAGAGCTATAATCCAAAAGGTCCAAAAAGTATAGTCAAATTCGTGAAAGGAATCAGAGCTTTGCATGAGGGAGATACATTCCTTAATTTCTAATAATTTCTAATATTTTGTAACAGCAAATTTTAATAACACAAACAATCCGTATTTTCATGCCAGTACCGAAGTACTGGCTACTGGGCTGGTGATACCCTCGGGGACTAATAGTCTTTATTTAAGTAAGTTTCTTCATTTATTTTTAGCTCACTTGGCCCTTCGCTTTTCTCACCACTTGGCGTCCGTCGTCCGTCGTCGTCGTTAACAATTTACATTATGAACTTCTTCTAGAGAACCACTGAATGGAATGGAACCAAACATGGCATGAATGTTCCTTAAGAGGTGCTGACAAAGTGTTGTTACTTTGTAGCCGATCCATCATCCAAGATGGCCGCCAGCGGGGGACTTAGTAAAACATAGGACCCTATGGGAAATGCATACAAATGACTTCTTTTAGAGAACCACTGAATGGAATGAAACCAAACATGGCATGAATGTACCTTATGAGGTGCTAACCAAGTGTTGTTACTTTGTTGCCGATCCATCATCCAAGATTGCCGCCAGCGGGGGACTTATTTTAACATAGGACCATATGGGAAATGTATACAAATGACTTCTTTTAGAGAACCACTGAATGGAATAAAACCAAACATAACATGAATGTTCCTTATTGGGTGCTGACCAAGTGTTGTTACTTTGTAGCCGATCCATCATCCAAGATGGCAGCCAGCGGGGGACTTAGTTTAACATAGGACCCTATGGGAAATGCATACAAATGACTTCTTTAAGAGAACCACTGAATGGAATGAAACCAAACATGGCATGAATGTTCCTTATGAGGTGCTGACCAAGTGTTGTTAATTTGTAGTCAAATTTTATGGTTTTTTTTATATGAATTAAAAAACCCAGGTTTTTTCAGGTGAGCGATACAGGCTCTTGAGAGCCTGTAGTTATTTTCCATTAATGTCATCAATTAACTGGACATTTGTTTTTTTAACACACAAAATACCATTGAAATGCTGAAAGACACGTTAATTATTTTTCAGTTACTATTAAACCTTTTCAATATCTCTCGACACCGACTAATGACACCTACAGTTTACAGGTAAAATGGATGGGTCGTCTCAAAGACAAAAAAACATCCCGCTTCTCATTGCGTAACATATTGGATTGGCGGTTATATACTGAGTTAACTATATATAGCTTCAGAATATATATTAACCAAATAAATAAATATATGTCGAAATCCGGATATGGTGTACTAAAGAAATATTGACACCGAATGTTTGTGGCACAACATCCTGTCCACAAGTTAACATTTTTTTTTCTTTTCTGTGACGTATTTAATTTATATTAGGATCCATTTTGTTACATCTTGTGATCAATTTAATTTGGCAATCGTCAATGGCAGTCAGCAGGGTTAAAGAACATCAGTTGTTCGACCTGTTAGTCAAATGCGTTTTGTTTAAATATACTTTTTCACTCTTTTGGTCTTTTGGAAAATGTTGTTTGTGCTGTTTTTAGACCCTTCTACAACGAAATTTGTTTGACATGCACACGTATAAAAACTGCGGTTATATATATATATATATATATAAAAGCTTGTAAGATCCAGCCAGGAGTCTCCCCAAAATACAGAGTCATTGCCTGATATAGGTCAGCAGTCATCCCACAATACAGACTCACTGCCTGATATAGGTAAGTCAATGACAATTCTTGAATAACCCAATTATATCCTGAGATACGAAGAAGAGTGACGCCAACCTCTGATGGAAGAAGCTGCAATATATGTAGCCAATCACATGTTTACTTATTCTACTCTCAATGGCAGATAAAGAGGTTTATATTATGATAATGCAATTCTGGTTAAAGTTTTGATGTAGATTAAGTGGTTTACTATTACAAAACAACCATCGTCGACACCAGCCACACCGTACAACTGGATGGTAGCCTCCACCTCAAAGGCTGCCACCTCAAAGGATTGTTAAATATTATTGTAATAAGCACACACACAGTACCCTGACGCGTGACTTCGGGACTCTTGTATTCTTGGGGTATTACTCCTCAGCTCATCAATCATAACATGGACATATCTTTATTGCAGACATGAGCCCCAGTACGCAGGAAACACAGGAGGCTACTGATATTGGTAAGTCAATGACAATATTTAGGATGAACCGTCTTACTCCCTGATTTACACTATTCCCCTTCGCGAAACTGTCAATCCATGTAGGTGCCGAAAAGATGTTATCACTGTATTATATGTATGCGATCACAAATTCAAACCTCCTTCTCTCAACTGTAGATCAACACCCCTTTCATTATTTTTACATAACGGCAAGTAACACACGTTTCCTATCAATGACAACATTTGACTAACATTAACTGTACATGTTAAAGTTTTCATGTAAATTAAGTGGTTCACTATTACAGAAGAACCATGTGCATCATCAAGACGCACGACACCCAAAAAATGGCTGTTAGCCTCCACATTAAAGCCCTCAAACTCACAGGCCTACACCTCCGAGGAATTGTATAGACCCTGGTCTACCTCAAAGGCCTCCACCTCACAGACCTACACCTCAAAGGATCCAGTCGGTAAGTTAATGACACTACATCCATTAACCCCATACCCTCATCACACACAGTATACTGACGCGTGATTTGGGGACTCTTGTATTTTTATCACTAATAGCATGCACATATCTTTATGTGTTATAATTTTATTACATGTATGCTATCACTCATTGCAGCATCCTTCTTTCAAGTGTTTTCAATACAACTCTCGATTCATGGCAGTAGTCTGTCGTCGCAAATGACAACGGGTTAACACTTTCCCTTTGTATCTGTATAAATCAGCAACATTTGACACTGATCTTGCTCAGTCAATGAACTCCCTCATAGACACTGTTCGCGTACGCGAAACTGTCAATCCATGTGGGTGCCGAAATTTGTTATCAGAGTCTTATATGTTTGCGATCACAGGTTCAAACCTCCTTCTGTCAACTGTAGATCAACACCCCTTTTATTATGTTTGCATAACGTCAAGTAACACACGTTTCCTATCAATGACAACATTAGACTAACATTAACTGTACATGTAAATGAAGGGTTTTACTATTACAGAAGAACCAGATTCATCAAGACGGACGACACCGTACAACTGGCTAAGAAAAAACAACTGGATCTTATCCTCCACCCAAAAGGCCTCCACCTCTAAGGATTGGTCGGATCCAGACTGGGATTTCGGTAAGTTAACAACACTACATCAATTTACCCCCAAAACCTCCTCACACACAGTACACTGACGCGTCACTTCTGAACTCTTGTAGTTTTTTGGCTATTACTCCTCAACTCCTGATTAATAACATGGACATATCTTTATTTCAGACATGAGCCAGATAACCCCGTCAACACAGGACAGACAGAAGGCCACTGTTGTTGGTAAGTCAATGACACTTTTATTTTCAATGAACTGTCGTACTCCCTCATATAAACTGTTCACGTACGCGATAGCTGTCATTCCCTGCATCTGCCAAAAAGGTGTTATCACTTTATTATATGTATACAATCACAGTTTCACACATCCTTCTCCCAACTGTAGATCAACCAAATGTTTAATCATTCTTCTCTGAACGCTTCACAAACTCTTTTGAGTAGAACTTTGCATTGATGTCAATAGTCCGTTGTTGGAAATGAGTACGGACCTCTGGTCAAATTATTTATCACTCCTCATGGTATAATTAGTCACATGCACATATCTTTATTGCAGATATTCACTCTGTGGATGAAGGCCAGATGGGCACTGATATTGATGTTGGTAAGTCAATGACACTTTTATTTTCAATGAACTGTCGTACTCCTTCATATTAACTGTTCACGTACGCGATACCTGTCATTCCATGCATCTGCCAAGAAGGTGTTATCACTTCATTATATGTATACAATCACAGTTTCACACATCCTTCTCGCAACTGTAGATTAACACATTTCAATACAATTGTCGATTCATGCAAATCATCTGTCGTTGCAAATGCCAACGGATCACCGCTTTTCCTATATATCTGTATAAATCATCAACAGGTCAATGATAACACTAACATATTTTCAGTTGCAGACAATACTCTTCCTGAGGAACAGCCCGACGAGATCGGCGGAGAAGGCCACACACCCATTGGTGTTGGTAAGTCAAGACACTTTTATTCTCAATGAACTGTCGTACTCCCTCATATAAACTGTTCACGTACGCGATAGCTGTCATTCCATGCATCTGCCAAGAAGGTGTTATCACTTCATTATATGTATACAATCACAGTTTCACACATCCTTCTCGCAACCACATGTTTAATCAATTTTCTCTTAACGCTACACAAACACACTTGAGTAGAACTTTCGATGGATGCGAATAGTCCGTTGTCGGAAATGAGTACGGGCCTCTGGTCATATTATGTATCACTCCTTATGGTATCAATAGTTACCTGCACATATCTTTATTGCAGATATACAATCATTTAAGATACCGCCTTGTCTGTATAACCTGTCAGAGGAGGGTGACAAGTGGCGGGCGTTGGACATTGAAGATGGTAAGTCACTGATAAATTTGAAATTAACACTATTCCATTTTAACATATGCTGTACAACGACGCGCAACTGTGGCGGCCGGACCGTGCCAATGCTATTGTCACTTTATTATATGTAGCCGATCTCAGGTTTACTCTTTCGTCTGTCAATGGTAGACAAACACGTGTCATTAGAAAAATTGATGCATGCGTATAGTGTGTCGTCAAAATGAGTTCGGGACTCTGGTTTACTCATTTTTGTATTATTCCTCAATATATCAAAGATAAAATGAACGAATCTTTATTGCAGGAACTGTGGACGGAAACCATCAGGATTCGGGTGATGATGATGATTCCCGGAATGTCTGTCCTCTCCCTGGTAAGTCATTGACACTTGTTAAATTAATCCCAGTAACGTACGGCGCTATTCTGTAACAAGAAACTGTGATGATACTTCGCTGCAAGTAGTCTGTCGGCGTTATGATACGTAACCGATCACATTCTAACTTTTTTCCTTTTCTTTACGGTGAACAAACATGGTTCAATTGAACAGATAATTAATGCGTTGTATCTGTTGTAGAATTTGACTACGGACATCTACTTCACTTTGTTTTAATATTCCACAATATATCAATTATAACATGGACGTATCTTCTTTGAAGAAAACGACACACTAAATGTCTCGTTGGAGCAGTTGAACCTCTCATAGGATGTCCACAGTGTCCATCCTACTGGTAAGTTACTTGCCAAATTCTACATGAAGCATATCCCCCACATATACGCTATACACGTACGCAGAACTGTGAACTCTACAAAAGCTGTTATCAATGTATTATATGTGTGCAATCACATGTTCAAACATCCTTCCATCAACTGTAGATTAACACATTTCAATACAATTCTCGATTCATGCAAATCATCTGCCGTTGAAAATGACAACGGGTCACCGCTTTATCTTTGTATCTGTATAAATCATCAATATGTCCATTATAACACGATTTTTTTTTTAAATTGCAGACAATACTCCTCCCGAGGAGCAGACAGTCGAGATGGGAGAAGGCCACACACCCACTGACATTGGTAAGTCAACGAGACTTGTATTTTCAATGAACTGTCGTACTCCCTCATATAAACTGTTCACGTACGCGATAGCTGTCATTCCATGCATCTGCCAAGAAGGTGTTATCACTTTATTATATGTATACAATCACAGTTTCACACACCCTTCTCCCAACTGTAGATTAACACATTTCAATACAATTGTCTATTCATGCAAATCATCTGTCGTTGCAAATGACAACGGATCACCGCTTTTCCTATATATCTGTATATAAATCATCAACAGGTCAATGATAACACTAACATATTTTCAGTTGCAGACAATACTCCTCCTGAGGAGCAGACAGACGAACCTGATACACTGACAGATCTCGGTAAGTTAATGACATTTTATAGCCTTGTCTCTGCCCAAAAATTGTTATCACTTTAAATATGTATACGATCACGTGACGGCTTTAATTGTAGATTTGTATTATTTATCAATATTTTAATAATAACATACATATGTATTTAATTGCAGATGATCAGACCCTGCCAACGCCTGCGGCAGAAGAAACCACTGAGTGTCATATTGGTAAGTTTATGTCAATTCCTAAATGAGCTAAAAAAACGCGAAACTCTAATAGCAGGTGTGTGCAAATTGGTGTTGCCTTTTATTACATGTATACGATCACATGTTTTCTCGATCTACTATCAACGCTGGGGAAAGACCGATCAATTGCATTTACACAAACCGTGTAGCGCGTAAAAACGTATTAGTTTTGGATTGTTGTATTTTTCCGTCATATTCATAATAAACATATATATAAATGAAAACTTTCAAATATCTTTATTGAATAGATGAGAAGGCCAACACCACCACCAACAACAACTCAGTAGTGGTGACAGCCGAGCTACACCATCATAACTCGGATAAGTCTTTGAAAAGTGAGTAAACAACAATTCTTCTTAACATGTCCTGTACCCAGTAATGAAAATGGCCGTTGTCTATTCTGTGTGTGTTACATTTTAATGTTGTGTTTCTTTTGTGTCGTTGTTCTACTCCTATATCTGATGCGTTTCCCTCAATTTTAATTTGTAACCCGCATCTGAATTTTTTGACTCTCAACCGATTTATGACTTTCGAACAGCGGTATACTGCCTTTATTTGGGTCATTATTGATCAATTATGTGTTAAAGTGGAAGAGTATTTTCAAAAAATCGAGACTACAAAAAGGGTAGCTGGTCACAAAGGACTTATTGTTGGTGTAGTAGATGAATTTAAAGATCACCAAAACCTCAATATTATATCAACTACAATTTAATGATATCCGCCAATTTGATACATATACGGTTAAATTTCAACGAAACGTCATCATCTACTTTAAATTAAACTAACCTTTTTCTATGTTAACAGGAAAAGAGCAGGTGCTGATACGACCGTCAGCTTTCCAAAGGACTAGTAAGTAAATTATGCGCTTAACAACTATCGATAGGTGTATTGGTCATGAAACTGGCATTGAAATACCGAAAATTCAGGTGCAATAAAGAGCAATTGATGTTGTGGATTTTCATAAAATACAATGATTAACTCATGTGTTATCAATTCACTCATACATAAACTATAAAACAAATTAAAAAGGATGGGCAATGCTCACAAACGTTTGTCTTGTTCTTTCCAATAGCGAGAGAGAGATTTTGCAACGGTGCTACATGTACATAATGTTTAGTGATGCTTCTTATGACTCAGGTTATTAATAATAATACATATAACTATACCAATCCTTTTTTAATTCATATAGCGACGATAATAACAGTGTGGTGATAGTACAATTAATACCAATCCTTTTTAAATTCATATAAAGACTATGATAACAGTGTGGTGATAGTAAAATTTAAAGTTGTGGACAGTGTTGAAAGTGCATTATGACAGAGCATCATTTTATAATTTTCAGTTCCTTTGGATTCCGAGGACGACAACGACCGTATAGAAATACTTTGTAAGTAAACACCTTAATTCTTTCCTCTGCAAATGAGGAGATGTCGGCACCTGCGCTAATACTAATGACCATACTGTCTGAAACAGTAGTAATGCGGAATCTGAAAAGGATGAATACTTTCGCAAACTACTGATTAGTCCATCATAAAAGGAATTATTAAATGGGTGTTGTAGACCCAGTGCCATAACCATGATAAAAGGACGACACCATATTCCTTTGAAGCATAAACACATGTTTTCTTATCACTATTGATACTCGGTAAATACCAGAATATCATGAATAACCACTTATTTTGCTTCACTGGAATAAATGATAGTAAATGATGTACAACACAAATGAACATAAAATACGTATATGCATATTCATCTCACAGAGCATGAACTGTGACTAATGTAAACTATTTTTTACAGCATCCGGGGACGAATTCCTGATAACAAAAGAGCACATTCGACAATTGAAGGAGGATCGGCGGGAGGATATAACCCAGCGCCCTCCACAGCGATCCTCCCGCCGTTCCAAACGCCTTTCCCAGCCCCCTTCAAAGCTGCCACAGCGCCCTTCCCAGGTAAGAATGAATAAACGTATATAACAGAAAGACCGAAAAGAAAACTAAAAAACACAACATGTACAATTAAAAAAAGGGTGGCGACATCCATAATAGACAAACCAAACGTTCAAACGTTGGATACGAGCGTAAATTTCCAGAACTAAAACACTTATTTTGTTTGTAACCCCACACTTGTATAACAGCTAGGTATATTATAAATAGCAAATAGTCCTAACAAATTGTAATGACCATAATCACTGAAGGGAATCCCAAAGAAGTATGACATGTAAATATTACGAAAATGAACCAATGGAAAATAAAAAACAAAACAAAACAACATCGTCAGAAAATGAATACAAACATCTCCAGAAAGGGGTGTTGCCATATGACACACATCGTATCTTGCATGTACCTATTGTTGCGTATAAATATTTGTTTTTGTTCTGTTGAACTACATATCAGTGTTATTTATACTTTTTTAATGACCAAAAAGAAATTGAAACAGACCACTTTGTCGTTTCCAAAAGTAACTGTGCCTGCACCTGCACAGGTGGATTCAGATGTGGAAGTAATGTAAGTGGTGACGGAAAAACAGCCCGTGAAGAGAGCCGTCCACACCAAACAGAGGAAAGGAGAGACAGTAAGTAATACATAATGTTGCATGGACATCCTTATTTACGATTTGATAGTGAAATATACATGCATGACTGCTATTTACTGATATCATTAACATATTAATCATCACCGACATCGTATGAACTTACCGAATATCATCACTATTGAACCCTAAAATAGACATGCAGAACTCATATGTACTGGTATGATTAAGATGTTAATCATAGTCTACATCGTTTTAACCTACCGAAGACCTTCACTATTGAACACTAAGATAGACATGCATGACTCCTATATAGTAGTTTCATTAACACTAATCCTTACCTATATCATACGAACCTACCGACACCATCACTATTGAACCCTTAGATGTACATGCCTGCATGACACCTATTTACTGGTATCAGTAACACATTAATCGTATCCTATATCGTTTCAACCTTTACAACTCCATCCCTATTGAACACTGGTTTTTATACTGTTCGCTTTATAAATGTGACAATGACGATACTCGAAACCTTTATTGTTCCAATTCAGTTACACAGACAAATTGTTCGTGGTGTTCCCATAGCGTATAAATAATCTTTACGTAATAGCCGAAGCGTATGGGAATTTGTGTTTTACTTTTTATAATATATGTATTGTATGTTCCAAGTGTGAACATTACAATAGTGAATAGTTTTTAATAGTTCTATGAATGCCTACACTGACGTTAATGTGTTAAAAAAACAAATTTAAAGCGAATGAATGGGTTTTAAAATCACTATTACAGTGTCATAACATCAATTAATTTCGTTCCTTCGTCGTGGATCAACGGTTTCGTTGGCAATTTTTTCATCTCGTGGTTCATTTTCAGAAACGACAGAGATTGGACTGTCCAGTCCCAGGGTGTGGTGCCAGCGTCGTGAATGTCACACGACATCTGGCCGTCAAGACCCCTGCCCACTTGGCTGTTGACGTGCAGGATTATATCCCTGTACGTGAACCAGCCAAGCGTCAGTATGGGGGCAGACGGGTCTGTTCCATTTGCGGCGTTGACACGACATGACACGCACAGATGCAGACTACCAGAAGGCCTTTGACGAGTCGGCAGCCCATGTTTACGTCAGTGAGGAGAAGACTCACCTTCAACACTCAATTGTAGATTATGGGTATGTATTATTTAAATAACCTGTACCTATGCACAAAATTCCTGTAACATGCTTCTCAAGGCTCTTTCGTTTCGTACTGTACTTGTGTTTTTGTTTACATTTTGTGGAATTTAACCGTCAGAGATAAATCTTTACTAGACAACACGCCCGTCTGGCGTACAAAATTATAATCCTGATACATTTGATAACTATGTAAATACAAAATTTAAAAGTCCCGTCTATCTATGATTATTTTTTTCATATGCATTAACTGAAAAACTATTACACAGTATTTCTATCTGTATTGTGTGCATTAGTGTTCAAATGACCCAACATTGGGTTCTTTCACACCTGTGCCTGGTAAACCTTATAGCACTGAAAGTTATTAAATTCCTCTGAAGTTGTATTGTAACAGGTGACCATAATATCTGATTATATTTTTCTTTTATTCAGAAAATCTCTCTGATCGAGCTACGGGATCCAAAAAGTCGCTGGGGACCACGCAATCCTACACCTGTGCCATCATTTTTTTCTTGGACAGCTTGTCCAAGGGAGCCATTGATGGTTTAGAAAGAATTGGGGAGGCCAATGGTCTCATTGACCAGCAGCTCCAGGCCAAAAAGTAATTATCCTTATATAAGCAATTTCAACAGTAAATGTACAAATCATATTACACTTAAATCACATTTTATCCGAGAAATAGATAATCTTACCCGTATTGGCCACCACTGTGTGTCATTTTTAAGTCCTGACTGATCTTCAACTTCAACTACATGTTTTCGTTGGATAACTATTTTTATTTCATCGTCACTGACGACTCTTATGTAGACGAAACGCGCGGCTGGCGTATTAAATTATTAATCAGGTGCTTGTAATAACTATTGATTGCAGTGTAGGGGGTTATTGCAAAGAATTAGAACATAACAAAAATACAGTACAATTGATCTAACAAGTGTACATATCCCCTGTACTAGAGGGTAGTGCTGTTATTTGTTGGTACGCATTAAAGATATATTCATTCTATGTGGGTTTTTTTTAATTAATTCATAAAAATGTTTCATTTTTTTCAGAAGCCAACCGGAGAGCATGAAGGCCTACCTTCATAGCCTGGCCAACTACCTGAATTACCTCTCCGGCTCCAGCAAATGGATGAGGCATATTCAATATACACCCATCCGGCTCCTCACACTAGTCAACAAGTTAAAAAAATATGGCCAAGTCCCTCAAAGAGGACATAAACAAGAGACTAGTTGAAAGGTACAATTCTACACTCTATATTTTAAGGGTTTAAAGAGAATTACTTAATCACCCTTTTTACCTGACCCTTCACCAGTATAACTGGTAAGAATACGATACAAATTACATTAAACATTTATAGGAAGTCACATCCTTGAACATGTGTCCACACCAAATGTCTTTTTTATCGATTATTATTTACAACCACTGGGTTTATCACCTTGTTCTGGGATGTTTCGTTGATTTCTTGTACAAATTTTAATACCTTTAAAGTACCGGACGAAAATAACACCAACCACACGTCACTCGTAGAAACACACGTCGGCTGTATAAACACATATCTGTTTGGTCATTTGGATTAGAAGTCACGTCACCTTCAAATTATATATTACACACAAATTACGGCATATAGATAAGCTTAAGACGTTTTTTTCCCTTTCTTTCAGACAGGCAGCCGGGGAATTGGACATTGCCATAGAGGGATGGATGGTGGGCTCCTACTTGAGCGGAGACCGCCATTCATTCCGCCACAACATCTTGGAGGAGGCAGGCACAAGAGCGTTAACCGCACCCGAACAGCTGGAGGTGCGTAATTGTCTCATGACCCTGCTCATCTTGACCAAAGCCAAGAGAGCAGGGGAAATTACGCACCTCACAAAAGACCAGGTGGTGAAGGCCAAATCGGCCAAGGGAGAGGATGTAGAACTCTTGGTAAGTAAATATAGATTAAAATCATAATAAATTATCCACGTCTCAAGTCATATTGAAAGTAACATTACATGCGTTCAGTTTTTAGTTTCTTTTGGTAATGAATCAATATTGTGGCAATTATAAGTAAACAATTGATAATCTGTTCAAGTGGCATTTAAAGAAATTGGTACGAAACAGTAAACGCCAGTATGAGAATAACACTTCATCTATTAATGTTTGGCGCTTGTCTCAAGTCCAGAGCGTTTGGCCTTAGTTAATCTTGTAGGGATTCAGCATGTACTGAAATAATCATTTCAAATACGCACTTTAATTTTCCTGGCTGCACCAGGTGCGTACAGCTGTACACGTCAAAAAATACAAGTAGCCGATCACATGATAACTACTACCTCACTTGTTTATGTTTGTCAGATGTTGTTGTACAGAGAGTAGTATAAGTATATATGTTTTTATATACAAGTTTAACTGTCATTTTCAGGTGTACGAACACAAAGAGGCGAAATCAGGGAAGAAGTGCCCAATACGGGTCACTGTCGAGGTTTTGGCTTTTCTAAAGAAATTTGGCAAACATGTAATGAACAACACCAATTACATGTTTGTCACCAAGACTGGCACGCAAATTTCATCCTCGGTAAGTGAATAATATTCAATTTCAAACTGAAGATTTATTTTATCATCTTTGTTCTGCCATTTAATTAGTGAAAATTTGTTAGTGAACCAAATAACAATGTCACAATGGCCACTTTGGCAATATAAGGGTTACAATTTAGTGCAAGCAAAATCAATAAATGTATATTTGATGCAGCAAATGCAATCCTTCTTGGTTGTATGCTACTGATATCGTTACGTAATTACAGGTTGCACTTACTCTGATAAAGTTACTTATACATATATTCTCTTTTGCAGTCCATGTCCAAGATGGTAAATGCCGAGTGGCAGAAGTTTGGCAAGTCCATTGGCAAGGACTTGCCAAAGTTAACAGCCAGCTTGAATCGCAAGCTGGCTGTTACTACCATGCGCGAGGCAGGAGCCGACCGCCAGGAACAGACGGCTTTGGCCAAACACATGGCCCACAACCCGGAGACAGCAGACAGATTTTACGACAAGAGTCGTCGTACCACCGACCGTCATGCTGCTCTGGACACTGTTCAAGGACAGTATAAGCAAGCGTTTCAGGGAAAAGAAACAAATGTTTAATTAAGGAAATTTCAAAAACCTTTCAACTTTCAAATTATTACAGGAGCCAAATGTCTGATAACATAACAAAAGTCGTGGTTGGTTTTTTTTTTCAATATATCGTTTTTCCCGTGTACCTGTGTGCCGACTGGTCGGGGGTCACCAGTTGTTGAGACGAGTGAGGTCCCCGGGTCTTTGCGGACACAACTTTCTGCCGTGCGCCGGCCGATTCCCGGTTATGACCGGGGCGACCTTTGCGAGATAACCTTTGATGAAAATGAGTGTGTGAGAGTGAAGACGTGAATCTGACTTGGAGCGAATATTTGAAAGTTTTTTGTGTTTACCTTTAGTTACATTGTGTTATTTTGTACATACAAAGTCGTTATATCTTTGCATTAATATTTAACTAAAAACGCTCACAATTAAATAGGGTTTTAGTGAATATCCACTGACGATACCTGTCAGAAAATTTTGACGCCATTTTTTTTTTTTTTTCAGAGGCGCGAAATTCAAAGTCTTTAAAATCAATAAAAGATTTTATTAAAGCTTTTTCATTCACAGTATTTACGTAATTGCAAATAAACTTTTGTGATATACCAATATATACTAAATTGCTAAATTGTATTTAAGGCTGAACCCATTTCACAGATATTGCCCAAAATTAATATCAGATTTACTGCTTCCAGTGCTTATATATACAATATTTAGCTTGCATATAGAATAGTATAGTGCCATACATATATCAATATAGTGCTTAACATATATATCTAACATTGAACTAATCAAGAATCACTAACTTCTACTCCACATATGTCACTGAATAAACTTCACAAACAGCTTAGCTTAGCAAGCCAGAAATATCTCCATCAAATAAAAGAGCTTATACTCCAGTGCTTTTATCAGATAGTAAAGGAATAAAAAAGGAATAAAATAAAAAATAAATTATTTTCAGACCATCCTGTTACTCAACATATTCAATGGTGGTGCAAAGGTAGTGAAACTTTTCAAAACTGTTACGACTGGCTGAAAGCAAACTTAAGCAGCAAGCTAACAACAACAGGCAATATTTGGTTATATGTTTAGTTAGGTACTTGTAACCTCACACGAAAAGACGGCCGTTATATATCCATAAGATCCACTGACAACTCTACAGTAGACAAATGCGTAAAATATATTGAGAAAATAATCAAACCAATAAAAGAATATCCAAACATCAAAATCTCAATTCTTGAACTTCCTGTATATTCTATATCCAAATACAACAAATCATTAAGACACTCATCCCCGGAACAATTTGAAAGTCAGGACAAACAATTAGAGGAACAAATCCATACTCTAAACAGCTACATAAGAAACATCAACACAGCACTAGGAGTATAAGTCTACAATTTACTACTGACATTCAAAATCACAGAAAAGTTAAAGCTCATAAACATCCTGAAAACCGCAACTACTTCAATTTTGAACTTTACAGTGACGGATTACATCCTGGTCATACATTAGCTAGATACTGGTTACGAAAAATTAGTAACCAAATGAGCAGAGACTGTTGGAAATAATTAAACAACCTTATCATAGAAAAAATAGCTATCAACCTAAAGTGAATATACTTGTACTAAACATCTTCTCAGCAGTCAGCACGGGTATTTTCCGAGCTATACTGTTAAAATACCTTCAATAACTATCTGGAAATTGAAACAAAAAAACGCTAGCTCTTGTGATAATTCAAATATATTGACCATCTTCATATCAGTTATATTTCAGGTCAAATGTGTTAGCACTAGATGGGAACCCTTTGAGACATTGGCAATTTTAATGTTTATTCTATTTTTGTGTCTGCAACTGATGTGTTAGATATTCATTATTGTTCTCCGTTTAGTTCTTACCAATGTCATTTAGACATTGATTGTTTCAAGTATGTTTACAAATTGTATCATTTATATTTCAGGCTATATCATGGCATTTCAACACAGGATGGCAACAATTTTATACTATGTCTCAAACTTCTGTTGAGGCGGGGGGATGTTTTGACGCAGACGTGGAGATAGACGCAAGTCACAATAAATTATGTTCTCGGTATTAAATAATTGTATTACTGTATATTGTAATAATAATAATTTCTCTCTTACGCGTGATTCGGTATTAACAACTATTGTATCAACATCAATCCCTCTCTCTTGGGTGTTCGATCACAGTCGATATTACTTAACAGATAAATAGACTAATGTGATATATTTTTTTCTGTTTACACAGAAAACGACCATATTGGTAAAGGAAGATCTCATTCAATGGAGAGAAAACAGAGAGAGGACGAAATGGTCGATAAAGAAATTATATCTATTGAAAGAGTGATACATTTTTATGGACGGCTGAATATAAATATACCCATGTATAAAATTATTTTTTAAACGTAAATTTACATAGGTTTAGGGTCATATGATTTTTGATTAACTGAAACCGCACAATCGTGTATTAAAAAGAGTACCGCCATATCTGGATTATCTCGACTATCAACCAGCCGTCGATGTGTGGTAATGGTAAGTCGATGGAGGTCCTTAAATTAACATCCATTACATCTTCACAAACGCCTTATTCTGATTAGCATGTTGAACCCAATCTCTCCGTGTGTTAGTGATTGAAATATAATTATTATCTTACACTACATAGTGAGTTGACCTCAGTGGCTCAGTGTTCCAAGTAGTAACTACTAAAATCACTAGCTATTCAACACCGAGATTCAGAGTTCGAACCCGCTACTTTAATCTTAATCGACTAGGATTGTCAGTTTTCCGATTGAAGGTCACTACACCAATAAATACAACGGATCGGACACCGGGGGATGAGGGTAGGGAGAGAATTTTGCTTTGCAACGGGCTACCTATATACTCCTGAAAGAATTGTTGCAAGGGTCCTAATCGTGTATAATCTTCAAACGAATCATCAAAGTTAACGTCTCTATCCTGAAGGGATGCCCCACTATAGCATGGGCTCTAAAGAACAAGAACAAGTGACAATACTTCTATTGACCAGCATCCATGCAAGGCACATGTCTAAAATGTTCGTCCTAACAATTCGATAGCTAAAATAGTCTTTTTTTGAAGGTCAATTCAACGAAGTGCTTTACAATGCATGAAATTGATGCAGCTTTTTTAATTAGGATGTTGTACCCTTGTGTTGATTCAATGCTATACATATGGAAATTTTATTGAAAATCCAAAGCCATGCATTATCCGTGGTACTCTCATCATTCGAATTTTAGTGACTTATAGGTTTATTGCTTGTAGTGCTAGCATTGATTTCTTTAAAACTGGTGACTTAAAGGTATAGGTTTATTGCTTGTAGTGCTAGAATTGATTTCTTTAAAACTGGTGACTTATAGGTATAGGTTTATTGCTTGTAGTGCTAGAATTGATTTCTTTAATACAAGTTAATGAATGTAGTTATTGGTTAAAACAAATAATAATATGGACCAAGTCAAGTACACCTTTCAGAGTGCACTCAGACTTAGTGACTCCGCAAGCACGAGGTGTTTCGGAATTTACAGGTTGCTTAGCATTTTTTTTTAATAAGCACTTGCACATCATACAAAAGCAAGTGAGTAAACTATGTTTCATTTATAATAAAAATAAAGGCTGTGGATTTTTATAAAAATCTTGGTGTATTTGCCACAAAGTACTCATTTTCTTTTAAATGCAATGAAACATCAAATAATAATGATTTGCAGCAAGTTTTCCCTTGGTATATGTACATTATCTCCATTAATTATTGTATCTGTTGTCTGGATACTATGGAAGATTGACAAATGTTTACTTAAATGACTACAACTTAAACTTGTATTCGTTATCATAGGAATATGTGGCGAAATAAACACTTGGAAAACAGTACACAAATACATAAGGAATTTTGAATATTCATAACAAGGAAATAATTGTTAAACAATTATATTCATCACATCAGTTATATATGACAACAATTTTCAGTTTAATGATTCACGCCACGAGTTCCGGTCGGTTCTTCTCACTAACAATTGCCTACCAATCAAGTTAGAGCATGTTTTTGCATTAATCTTGAAATTTATACAATTAAAGTGAAGTTGAACTATTTCATTTTTGGCAAAACATGTAATAGCTTTAGATTTGTAAAATCTTGAACATCTGGGAAGTCGAAGATTTCTCTGCCTGGCTACTTACATGTCATGCAACCAAAGCTAAAGCTGAGAGGAGTAGACGATCAGGCGGAATTATAGTATATAAAAAAGAACTTTCAACTTTAAATATCATAAATGAAGTTATATCTACCATACACTATTTATTAATTACATTAAATAAAACACAACAGGTATTTTATTTGCACTGTTTATATTAAACCAAGAATGGCCTCAGTTTTCCCTGATCATGATTCATTATTTGAAAATCTTAAAAGCTCTATAGACAACTTCTCCCAAAAGGGGAAAGTTATTTAAATTGGAGACTTTAATGCCTGGACTAGAGATGTGTTTCATTATATCGAACTAGATCACATTTCACATATAGATAATAATTATCTTGAAACAAACTACTCTGAAAATGACCCATTAATATAAAAAAGAAGATGCGGTATTATTGCCAATGAAACAACTATCCACAAAAGACCAAAATGACACAGACATTAACAACTGTAGGTCACCGTAAGGCCTTCAACAATGAGCAAAGTCAATACCGCATAGTCATCTACAACAGGCCCCGATAAGACAATGTAAAGCAATTCAAACGAGAAAACTAACGGCCTTATTTATGTAAAAAAAAATAAACGAAAAACAAATATGACACATAAACAAACGACATCCACTGAATTTAGAGATGTAACTATAAGACAAAACAAGGATACAACTGAAAATGATCAATGCAAATATAGTATTGATCTTTGTATCGAGTCAAAAATGAGAATTATTAATGACAGTGATGGGTGACTCCCTAGGTAACTTCACCTATTTTCGTCCAAATGGTAGAAGTAATATAGATTGTGTTATTGTCAGTGAAGACATTGTAAATAGTTTTCCTTTTCTATGTGTACTTCCCCCTGATGAACTATCAGGTCTTTGTTTTTATGGTTTAGTTTGAAAACTTGAATTAGTATAAACATAAACAATTCAAACAAGATTACAATTTTACTTTCCTAATCCCAGAAATTTATTTTGTAGAAAATGGTAAAAATGAATACATATCTGAGCTAGAAAATGATGAAGATAGAAAAAATGGAATCCTCAATGGTCCAGGAAAAAGATATTAATACTCCAACTTAACATTAATATCACGATTAAAGCGGCAAAGAAATCATTTAATTTCAAATTATTCAAAAAGAAAAGAAGCATGACTGGTATATTGGTAATTGCTTCATTTTGAAAAAAGAACTTCGCAATTTAGACAAGAAAATGCGTTGACATCCCATTAGTCCGACAACCATTATTCCGACAGCCCATTACTCCGACATTCCATTACTCCGACAGCCCATTATTCCGACATTGCATTGTTCTTATGTGTATGGGTAAACTTTCTCTAAAAAGACCAATTCCGTTCTCTGTAACATTTGTAGTTTTCCGTTTTGATCCCAATTATTCTTTTCATGCGAGATATGAGTCGCAGTACATACGAGTTGATACACATGCTTATTGCAACTGCTCAGTTCTTCCCTGATCCCTCTTTTGTTTTACGTGTCTGGGTATTTTATTTTTCTTTGCATTTTCAGTCTGTGCTGTTCTAGTTCGCTGTGTTTTCTGTGTGTGTCTGATCTTTCACTAGATCGTCGGTTACCCCCTTTCGAGTATCAGGGGAGTGATGTTTCATCCCTAATAACTACATCAAGAAGTATATCGGAGTTTGATAACACTACCCGCCCTCTTCAGTCGCAACACTTTCTACCCCTTGTATCACACATCTTAGTTTTATTTAAATTATTAATTTATTTAATAAATTAATTTTGTCGCAGAAATAAGGGACTAATGAAGCGTCAGTCAAATTGAGAAAACCCAAGAGACAAATACATACCCACATTTATAAAAATAAGATGACAACTAGGACGAAATATGTGCTCAGAAAAGATAAGAAATTCCAATTATGAATACGGTATCATGTACGGGAATGTGAATCCACGAAATACGGAGACAGAACACAGCACTTCTAATAGCGATCGATCAGACATAGTCTGAGAGATGACACTTAATTTTTTTTGTAGTGATACCAATTTTATATCCCGAGCTTATTTCAAAATCTAGAAAAATATGCCTCTTTTATAATGCTTGAAGGAAGTGCAGGACTGATGATTTACAACAAAACGAAAAACAAATATGACGGACATGAACATTTCGGCAACTTCTTTTTCTTAAATTACAAATATTCATGAGGAAAAGTGATATCGGGACGGTGACTGTGTATGACATATTTTGACTGTTCAAATAGAACGAGTGCAGTTTAAAGGCCAATAACAATATTCTTGATTTATATGCTGTTTATATACCCTTTAACTTGGAAAGTGAAATAATATTTTCTGTTCTATTCTACTAGTATATACAGATTTCGAATTGAGTGTATAGAAAGTATTCGGACTACCTCAGCCTTATGTTATATATATACGGAGTTATTGCTTAAAATAAATATACAGACAGACAAGTTTTATTTTACCCTGATACCCTTATACTTGGCTTAATAAGTGTCGGACTTACGGGTTGTCGGAGTATTGGGCTGTCGGAGCAATGGGTTGTCGGACTAATGGGCTGTCGGACTAATGGCGTGTAACCGAAAATGCAACAGTATCCAAATAATGCACATATGCGAAGTAATTTTCGTAGACTTCGCAAAGAATATAACAAATCTTTGAAATAAGCAAGACGAAAGTTTGTCAATGATTTAGTTACAAAACTGGACACTCTACATGAAAATAATCCGAAATTGTTTTGGTAGACTAACTGCCTAAACTAATCTAATTAGTATCTCTGATTGGCACAAATATATAAATGATTTATATGCAGCAAATAAAGATAAAGCCCCAAATTTTATACCTACAGCTATAGATCTTTTAGATACAGACCCTCTAGATATCCATTTTACTTGTGGAGAGATCCGTAAAGGTATTCATCAGTTAAACAACAAAAAACAAACAGACATTGATATGATTCCTAATGAATTTATAAAATGTTGTAAAAATAAGTTATAACCTTCCTTCGTCAATTTATTTAATAGGATTTTGTCATCGGGTGTATTTCCAGATTGCTGGAATATCACATTTACCACATTTATACATAAGAATGGTGATATCAATTGTTGTGATAATTACAGATGCCTATGTCTTACAAGCTGCTTTTGAAAACATTTTTGACTTATTACAAACTAGACTTAACGGATACCTAGATGATCATAATATATATAACAATTTTCAAGCCGGATTCAGACCAGATTACCGTACAACTGATCATATATTTACAATAAAGGCAATACTGAACAAATATATCTTTAAAACACAAAAAGCAGATATAGACTTTACCAAGGCATTTGATTTAATTTGGCATGATGGACTTTTTGAAAAAACTTTTAAAACTGGGAGTCGAAGGACATATTTTTCCAATTAATTTACCACATGTGTTATAATGAAATATTTGTTGTACAAAAAGACTAGAACTAAGCCTGCCTCACAATATTATGCTAGATAAATTATCAGCATATGGTTTAATCCCCAATGCAGTTGCTTTTTTAAAGTCCTATTTATCTAATCGAAAACAGCAAATTAAAGTCAACAATGTTCTGAGTGGTTGGGCTGACATCCATAAAGGCGTACCACAGGGTTCGATACTAGGGCCATTATTGTTTAACATATTTATGAATGATATTTTTCTTTTTGTTAAAAATGGTAGTTTATATAACTATGCAGATAACAATACTTTATCTTTTTGTACTCCAGATTTTGATTTATTAATTTCAACTTTGGAATCTGATTCAAAAATACTTATTGAGTGGTTCAGGGTAAATAAGCAAATCCTGACAAATTTCAAGTTTTGGCTGTTGGCAAAAAGACCTTTGAAAAGAACCCATCTATACATGTTCAAAATTCGAACCACAAATGTGAAAAAACAGTAAAATTGTTAAGCATTGAAATAGACTACCAGCTAAATTTTGATGTTCATATCAGCTCAATCTGTAGGAAGGTGTCACAGCAATTAAATGTTTTAAAACGTTTAGGCTCATTTTTGGATAGACTTAGTAAACTTACTATATTTCATACTTTATTCTTAGTAATTTTAATTTTTGCTCTTTGACATGGCATTTTTGCACTGAGAAAAATTCCAAAAAAATAGAAAAAGTGCAGGAAAGAGTACTCCATTTTGTTTATGAGGATTTTACCAGCTCCTACGAGGACCTCTTATTTAAAGTTAAGGTGCCTTTTTTGCAGATCAGACGGATAGGAACAATGACTCTAGAAACTTTTAAAATTTTAAACAACATCGCTCCTGTGAGCTTACAAAATAATTTGGTGAATGTCAAAAAATCTAAATATTCTTTCAGGTATGTAAATATTCTTGAAATTCCACAGGTAAAGTCAACCCGCTAAGGTAAAAAAAATCGTTCAAATTTGCTGCTGCTACTTTATGGAACAGTCAGGACTAAAAACAGTTTCTCACACTTTAAAAGTCTTGTTCAGTCCTGGAACGGTTTGGAATTTCACTGTTCTGCATGCAGATTCTTGAACTGTTTTATTATTTATGCTGCTTTTGGTTGCTCTGGTCAAGCATGTTTTACTTCACTCGAAAAGTGTTGCTTATTTTTAGTTCAAACATATTTATTTATAGTGGATTGGGAAACAAGTGTTGCAACTTATATTAATCCCTTTCCACTTTGCGGGTGCGAGTGCTGCCTTGTAGCGGCATTAGCCTACTCTTTTTCGAAATCTACAAGGGTGTCTTTAACGTGCAAGAGATATGGCTCTCTCTTAACACGGGTCAGCCATTTATCGTCCCCGTCCGACGGACTATCATCGTTTCCTCAAGACCATACTCGCAAATGGTGTCAAGGGAGAGCCGAAAATTGAGTTCCTGAAATTTTCATCCCAAACGGGAATCGAACCAGGAACATTTGTGTTAGTAGTCCGATGCACAATTGCTTATTTTTATTGCATGCTATGTATGTGAGATTTCAACTTTGTATTACAGGTTGTTTTATATGTCAAAATGCACTGTTTTTATGTTATTTATATGTTTTTATATTCGGCCAAGAGCTTGTGTTGCTTATTTGTACTCATGCCGAATCAAAATAAAGTTTTCTTATCTTATTCTTATCTTATCTTATTTAAGCAAAATCTATACAAGTTCGAAGTCAATTTCGGTTTAATCGGATGCCTTGCGCATTGCACGTGAAAAACCCTTGCAACAACACGTCGAGGGGCCCAGAGATGGCCTGTAGCAAGTCAGTATTTCTGTCCCTATCCTATATACCCTAATTTTCAAGTGGCAGTCAAAATCCTCCCTGACCATTATCCTGGGTGGTCTTAATTAATACAATACTTGCTTATCGTATTTATTGTTTATTTGCCACAGACGTGTTGCAACAATTAATCTTTCATTTTTATGAGGTCGTTAGATATATTTGCTCCCGAGATCGGTTTATTGATAGGCTCGTGTACCTTAGTCTTTAGTGTCAGTGTGTTTTTTTTGTTTTTTTTTATTGAATTTCATTTCTCCGAATATTTAGGTTTTTTTTTCAAATCGTGAGTTAGAATGTTACTTGATTGATAACCTTCTTTTGAAGAACTTTAAATTCTTGCTTTCAAAATATATCATGATATTATGTAAATACAGATTATTTGTGTTATTAAAATTTGCTGTTACAAAATGATAGAAATTATTATAAATTAAGGAATGTATCTCCCTCATGCAAAGCTTTTTTTGCTATACTTTTTGGACCTTTTGGATTATAGCTCTTCACCTTTTATATAAGTTTGGATTTCAAATAGTTTGGCCAATAGCATCACTGAAGAGACATGTATTGTCGAAATGCGCATCAGGTGCAGGAAAATTGGTACCGTTAATGTTATTATGTTAAATCTTGATCCTGTTTAAGATAGATGACATAGTTTACACTCGCTGTTGTCAATTCGTTTGGTGTGTTTTATTATTTGAGTTTGTCATTTGATAGGGACTTTGCGATTAGAATTTACCCCGAAGTCAGTATTTTCGTGATTTTACTTTTCACGTGTATATCGTATTAGGTCACTAGCACTCTATCTAACGACTGTATCTTACAGACTATCTTTCTTATTTTAAATTTGAACTAGAATTGTTTCATTTGAAATCATACCTCATCTTCTATTTTTTTTATATTAAAGTGTTCAATTGAAAGAACCTACTGTCATTGGTCTGGACAACAATACTTTCTGTTGTTGGGATGTACAAGTACCCGGCCACGTCCACTTGTAATTTTGTTCGATGAGTTGAGCCTTTTTCAACTGAATTTTATGGTTTGTTTCTATGTTGAACTGTGATACCACTGACTAAGGTTAGGAGAGGGTTGGTATCCCGCTAACATGTTTAACACCGCCACATTATGAAGAACCTGTTAATCAATGGTTATCGTTTGTTTTGTGTTACATGTTTGTTTGCAGTTCTTTTATTTTTTTAAAATATGCAAGGCCGTTAGTTTTCTAATTTGAATTGTTTTATATTGTCATTTTGGGGCTTTTTATACCTAATTATGCGGTATTAGCTTTGCTAATTGTTGAAGGCTGAACGGTAACCTATGGTTGTTGATTTCTGTGTCATTATGTCTCTTTTGGAGAGTTGTCTCATTCGAAATCATACCACATTTTTTTATTTTATTATGTCAACAATGACAATTTGATATAAACAACTTTCATATAACAATATTAAACAATACATTTAAATGTGTCGTAACTTCTCTTTTACGTGTATTGAAATAAGTCTCGCCTTCCTACTAACCTTATTCGGAATATATAGGGTCTCCTCATATTCCTAGATATACATATGCTAACAAGTAATACATCATAAAGTGATTGAAGGAAATTCAATAACAATGTTGTTTGCATTATTTAAAATGAATAAAATATTGACATGTATATATATATATGTCTGGCTTCTAACATAATTTGGATCGCATAGTTAAACTAACAAGATGCTCTCTCAAGAGCCTGAATCGCTCATCTGTTATTTAAGGGGAGATGATTTTAAAATGTTGAACTAGATGAACAAATCGTGAAAATTGTCTTTAAAGGGCAATAACTCCTTAAGGGGTCAATTGACAATTTCGATCATTTAACTTTTATGTTGATCTTACTTTGTTCATGCTGAACATTATTGCTGTTGACAGTTAATATCTATCTTTAACTAATAATAATTAAAAAAACAAAAAACTGCACTTTTTCGTTAAACTATCAATTCAGTGGCAGCAACCCAAGAAGAGTTGTTCGATTCGTCTGAAAATTTAAGTTCTAATAGATCTTGACCAGTTTATCAATATTACCCAATGTCAGATTTGCTTTACAAGCTTTAGTTTTTGCAATATAAGCCAACAACTGCATTTTACCACTTTGTTCTATCTCAAGCCATGACAGTTATGTTTGTCGGTGGATCTTAATTTTGGATACAATTTATAAACTAGATACCCTAAGGAACATTTAGTTCAAGTTTGAAGGTTTTGGCCTAGTAGTTTCAGAAGAAAAGTTTTTTAAATAGTTTATAATTACACCGACAGGTGATGGCATTAGCTCACACAGTGATCTAAAAAAAAAACAATATTTAAACATGTCAACTATGCAAAGCATTCAAAGTATTGTGAATAAAATTTATTGAATTTGGTTGAGACAAACTAAAGTTAAACGAAAAAAAAACATCAGCATTTTTTTCCTTTTTTATAAGGGGCATAACTGTAAATAGAGAAGTGACACAACTAAAATGTAAACTTTTTCGTGTTTTGTGGTTTGTAACCGTTATAAACATTGCGTACAAGTTGCATAACATTTGATCGAGGCAAACGTAACGGAACAGACACTAAAATTAAAGCCATTGTCCACGTTGAGAAAGGGCATATCTGGAGATATACAGTGAAGTCGGCCTCATATCTTGACTTACATCTAGACATTGACAATCAGGGTCAGTTGAAAACAAAACTTTACGACAATAGAAGTGATTTCAGCTTTCCAACATTCCCGCAGCATCTGCATATGGGGTATATATCTCCAAATAGTCAATTTGCCAATTCCTGCTATTGACCTAGTATTTAGAGATCCCTATTTAAATTGTCTCCCTTATGAGGGACATTAATTTTTATTTACAATGAAGAGCTAGCAGAAATTTACCTGTGCGTAATGTGAGTAATTTTTAAGGTTTTCAAATCTTTTAATTACATTAAGTTGTTGTTCAGCTTAATGCTATTGACATTATTTTTTATGGTAAGTGTGTTAAACCGCTGATACATAACTTTCAACTCATCATGCTTTGCATTGGCAAAAGCCAATTTTGTCCGTGTGTGTAATAACAGAATCAAATCGGTAATTGGTAAATGGACTTTTGGTACGATATTCCCGATCATATTTTTCCTGGGACAGAGTGGCTGTTCACAAGGAAGCTATTTTACCAAGAGTTCCAAATGGTGAAGTAAAATCATCCCTACGTTAATTTTACTGACGCTATCACGAGTTGGTTTCTTACCTTTCCGTGACCTACAGAATTTAGACTATTTATCGGATGTGTTATCACCGTGTATCATCGCACAGCGGATATAGGTACTAACCAAGCGGGCGTGGGCAAATTTTATCTTGCACGGTAACGAAAGTCTTTGTATTTTTCACATAATATTAGTGTGTACTTCAATCTAAACATAATTGTTTTTTTAAGAAATGATTTGGTCATAGGTTGATTATTAAATTCCCAAAACAAGAACGATTACTAAACACATGTGAAAATACTTGTCAAATAAGTTGGCCCTCGTCTCATCCGATATATTCTATATGCATTGCAACTCTTTTTCTGATAAAAGGCCACTGTGTGTGTGTGTGTGTGTGTGTAATAAATATAGCGTGTCCGAAAATTGGCATTAAAATCTTTCATACATATGTTATTTTTTTATATTTTATCCCAAAAGAAGAGTTGTGTATGGTGTTTAGCTAACCACATAAATCCTTATGTACGGTGCTTAGTTAAGTTGTTGTACACCGTACACAAAAACTTTATTTTCATACTCGCTTATTACCCAAAAAGTTTCAAGGAATGAATAATCACAGGTATGTTCATGATTGGTAACTTTTACTTTTGCCCTGTATTAGGTTTCGTTCAGATAAAACATGTAAATGTCTCAACAAACTGTATCGAAACTGAAAATTAGTGTTGACATTGACTATATGCACATAAACTTGTTAATTGTTCTTCTTCGAATATCAAAGTTTTTTTATGAATAGGAAAAGTCTATGCGAAAATTATTTGGGAGCAGGAATTTCAAATGTTGAGAAATGTACATTGAATATTGATAAAGCAAAGATTTTCGTTACCGTGTAAGTTCAAAATTGATCATGCCCGCTTGGTTAGTACCTTTATCCGCTGTACTGATGATACACTGTGGTTATAATATAAGCAACACGATGGGTGCCACATGTAGAACAGGATCAACTTACCCTTCCGGGGCATCTGAGGTCACCCCCAATGTGGTTCGTGTTGTTTATTGTTTAGTTTTTTACGTTGTGTCATACTTTCTATTGTTTGTCTTCTCTTATTTTTAGCTAGGCGTTGTCAGTTTTATTCGATTAGGAGTTTGACTGTCCCTCTCAAGGGTAATCAGGATTGTGTATACATGTAAGTGTGATACCATTTGATTTTGGAAATTCAGCAATTTGCCAATCCGTATAGAGACTCTAGAATTGTTAAAGTGAGCCACCAATATTCAAAATTGATCTGGTCTACAATGTTTGGGACGTACGGATGAGAGACGGACAAGGGTAAAACTTATTAAAGTGCGAGGTTTTGCATGCCACAAAACAAAGTTTAAACCAACATTTTTTTCATGAAAAATGTCCTGTACCAAGTCCGGAATATGGCCATTGTTATATTATAGTTCGTTTCTGTGTGTGTTACATTTTAACGGTGTTTCCGTTGTTTCGTTTTTTTTCTCTTATATTTGAGTGTGAATTCGCAGTACTATAAGACGTGGCACGGTACTTTTCTATCCCAAACTCATGTATTTGGTTTTGATGTTTTATTTGTTATTCTCGTAGGATTTTGTCTAATGCTTAGTCCGTTTCTGTGTGTGTTAAATTTTTACGTTGTGTCGTTGTTCTCCTCTTATCTTTAATGCGTTTCCCTCAGATTTCGTTTGTTACCCCGATTTTGTTTTTAGTCCATAGATTTACGAGTTTTGAACAGCAGTAGCCTTTCTTTATTGCTTATACTGCAATTTGCCGATTGCAAAACTGTGTGAAAAGTATCATTGATTCACCACTACTGGCTGTGCTTTTTTTTTTTTTTTTTTTTTTTTTTAGACATACAAACGTTTTATTTCTTAATATTTCCTGAGTACAATTACCTTAGTCGTCCAGGATCAGGCTAAGGGTCCCTGTTTACAACAGGAAACCATCTATCCAGGGGAAATAGAAGGCAATAAAAAAAAGTTATCCACTTTTAACCTTGGAATACATTTAGTGTAAAAAATATAATATCCATATAATGTTAGAAGCATCTAACAGTTCTACACTTTAATTTCAAAATAGTAAGTAAATAATTATAAGATACCCACATATAAGATGTGCATTTACTACAATAACCATGATAGGCTAATACTTTTTTTATCATTTGATTTTGATACAATAATTATTCTAATACTATAAACCATAAAAAATGTACTTTGACTCAAGCTGTATAAAAAATGTCTAAATTTTCATTATTACAGACTCCAATTTTGTCTTATCAATGATATCAACGCCTTTCAAAAGAAGAACAAATTTTAGATTATATTTCAAGTTTTGTTTCCAGATTTTATAAATATCTTGTGGTGTTTTAGGCGTTTTATTGAATTCCTAATTTTCCATAGTGTCCATTTAAAATATATGATTATAATGTTTAAAAAATTATCACATTTTAGTTGTTCCGTGTTTATACCCAATAGAACCTCCTTTTCACCAAAAGGATTATTTATTCCTATTTTTGACTTAATAAGTATTTCTTGGAGGTTTTTTTAAATTAACTGTGATGTACTACAACTGAAAAATAAGTGTTGCAGGGTTTCTATATTATTGTCATTTTGACAAATGTGGCATTTTCCATTTGATATCTTCATTTTTTTTAATCTTTCTTCAGTATATAAAATATTGTGCAAGGATTTCCATTGGAATTCTTTTACTTTATTTTCAATTTTCAAAAATTTTAGTCCCGACCAAATATTTTCCAATGGTAAATTTGTTCCAAATATTTCCTCCTACTTAATTTCACATTTTGGAGATACATCTTTATTTAAAACCGTGCGAATATAATTGAGTTTTAACTTTGATGGTTTGATTTTTTTTTTGTTTAAGTGACGGTTCTCAAGGTCATTTGAAATCTTTAATTTACTTTCATGATGCAAATTCTGGTTTCCGCAAGATTTCAAAATTTGCACGAAATCTTTAGGAATTGCCTGCTTAATTTTTGAAAGTTCGGAAATACAATTTCTTCGATCAATCAACTTCTTATAAATTTCATTGCAGCTGATGAAATCTGTAGTTTCTAAATTCCAAATGTCCTGGATAGTTGTGAAACCGCTTTTTAAAAAAGAAGAGTAGAACAATGATTTATTTTTGAAACGAATAGAAGAGTTTCCAAATAACCTCGTATTTAAAATAGCCCTTTTATATGGAGGTATTTCAATATTTTGAATAAATCCCGACCACGTATTTATAATTTTCTGATAAATTTTTGGTAGTTGGTTCATATCTAAACCGTTCAAACTTGAACATTTACATACAAAAAAAGTGTCATTATATTTTTCGTCAAATTTCCGAAGCCAATACTTACCGATCGCATTCCAGCTTTCCAATGGCTCATGAATTAAACGATATACTAGTTTTGTTTGTTTGCTTTTTATAAACGTATCTATACTTACCATTCCCATCATCCCTTTTATTTCGTCCAAACAACATACATTTCTATCTACCTGGTTCACTTTACCGTCCCATATAAAGTTCCAAATTATATTATTTAGCTCTTTAGTATATTTATCCGGAATTCCTCGTATTTCGATCTCGTAAGAACAAAGAGAAAGTATCATATTTTTTACTATATGTGTTTTATCTTTAAATGTAAGCTTCCTACTTTTCCATACATGTACACAGTGTTTAACCTTTTCTATTATCGTTTGCCACCCTTATCAAACATAACAGTTCATGATAGGTGATATGGGCTACTTGTATCCTCCAGACTTAGGTAATAGTTTAGATAAGATCGTTAAAAAATACCTTGTAGACGTAATGAATGAACGTTCTTTTGAAATTGATAAGATTTCCAATGTATCTTGAACTGTGTGTGAACGTTTTTAGTTTTAAGTTTGAATTTTTTAATCTTTTATGGACGAAAGATTTCCAAGTATTTATGCCTATGAAACTATGTATTATGATATTTTAGCGTTAATGTATTGATAAGACTTTAAAAGCCTTTTGCAAGTATCTTATACCATTTTAACTAAAATCATATAATGTTGTTTGTACATACCATGATGTGCATTTTTGATGCAGAGTGTCAGAACCCCGCTGGCGCTTGTCCCCGTTGTAAAGGGGTAGTTTCACAATAAAATATATATAGCCCCTAAATGTTTATAAATATTTGTAATAGGTATATTTTTATCATTGAATATAAAGTTGGTTTCAACATAAGAAAATAACATAATTTCTGTTTTATCTGGATTAAAAAACCTTAACCATTTTTTGGACCATTCGTTCAGCTTTTCCAGATCATGGTTTGTAACAGTTTCTATCTGAAAAGCATCACGATCCGCACAGCTGAACGACGTGTCATCTGCGAAGAGTTTGCACAGTTTGCAGTCTTTTTGCAATATCATTAATATATATAATAAAAAAAGTAATGGTCCAAGGACCGACCCTTGCAGAACTCCACAGCTGAAATACTGCAAAGTTTTGAAGAAAATAGCTTGATAACCATTCTTTGTTTTCTATTACTTAAGTAGCTTCTAAACCTTTTTAACATATTTTCATTTATACCAAAAGCCTTCATTTTATGTAATAAACCATCATGCCAAACTTTATCAAAGGCTCTGGAGAAATTGCAAAAAAACAAAACAGCTTATATCTTTCTTTTCAAGTGAGTTCAATATGCAATTATATATATTAACAGTTGGTGAACCGTTGAAAATTTAGGAAGAAAACCCGATTGATACTCATAAATTAATTTAAGTCTTTGTAAGTGGTTGTAAACATAGTTATATACAACACGTTCCATGACTTTGCCTATGCAACTAATGAGTGATATAGGTCTATAATTGGAAGGTAATGAACACCCCCCCCCCCCCTTTCCCCTTTTAAATAAGGCTATAACATTTGCAATTTTTCAGCTGGATGAATACTTGCACAGCTACAAGGATTTATTAAATATAATACATAATGGAATTGCAATTCTTTCGGAACAAATTTTAGGCATCTTATGACTTATGATTTCCGGGCCTGGCGCTTTTTTAGGATTTATAGTTTTTATTACAAATACTTGTATACTCCATAGTATCATATGACAACATCAAAATTAAAGATGTTATGAATAGACAAATTGCCACTAACTATGACAAAAAGAAAAAAAAATTCAGCAGAAAAATGAATATACTTGAGATGTATGATCTTCCTTGCATCAGCTATTTACAGAAAAACCTTCCAAAAAGAGATATATGGAAAGAAGAAATTAAGAAAAAAGTAAACCAATATTGGAATGCTCAATTAAAATCTGAAGCTCATACTAAAACCAGTCTTAAAAATATGAATATAGAAAACTAAGAAATTCTAAAAACAGCTCAAGTACGGAATCTACAAAATAAACCAAGACTTGCGCTTAGAAAAGCAATTATAAAAGCCAGAATGATGACGGGATCATATATCTTACATTCAGACAAACACAAGCTCACACACTTTATAGCAGAACCGTTATGTCAATTGTGCAATACAGAAAATGAAGACATACATGTTTAACCCCGCCGCATTTTTGCGCCTGTCCCAAGTCAGGAGCCTCTGGCCTTTGTTAGTCTTGTATTATTTAAATTTTAGTTTCTTGTGTACAATTTGGAAATTAGTATGGCGTTCATTATCACTGAACTAGTATATATTTGTTTAGGGGCCAGCTGAAGGACGCCTCCGGGTGCGGGAATTTCTCGCTACATTGAAGACCTGTTGGTGACCTTCTGCTGTTGTGTTTTTTCATTTTGGTCGGGTTGTTGTCTCTTTGACACATTCCCCATTTCCATTCTCAATTTTATTGTTCATATGGTTACCTCTTGTCCAGTATTAAGTACTGTAAGAGAGAAATGTTATGTAGAGATGAAAAAGGAAATACTGGATAGTATTGATCCAATTAAATGGAATACTTTCTGCTGCAACAAGATTGAAATAACACGACTGATACTGGGTTGTAGTAATTTCAAAGAAACGCTTAACATAAGTAATGAACTCATAAATAGGAAAAAGGTAGAAATCTATTATTCCAACTTCATGCAAAAAAAAAAAAAGTACTGGATGCATTAAACAAATAATATGTGACAATGAATGTATACATAGTGCATGTAGTGACAGTTATACTAGTGTGTAGTTTTGAAACAAACGCTTATAAATAGCATTCATTAAAAACTGAAAAGGGCATATATTCTGATAATAATATCAACAATAAAGACATGAAGTTGAAAATCATCCGTATACAAGCACAACAACAATATATACCGATCATGCTATTGTGAAAGGAATCTTAAAAACTACACGTGAATCAGATAAAGTCTCTTAACTTTTAATATTGAGATCTCAGATCTTAATTTTTCTTTTAGTCACTTTTCTTTTTTTATCCATTTTAATATTCTATTTTATGGTAAACTGGCTAAGAATTTTTTATAGTGTTATCCATTGTATTTTAAAATAGTACATGTGCAAATATCTTAAAATATGACCGGGCTGAAGTATAAAATATGGCACAAAATAATTATTTTAAATTCAATATATAATTTTAATACAATTTGTTATCATACGGAGCAAAGATGAAATGAAAGAGATGTTTTAGATTTTAAACATTGACTATTATTTTGATATTTAAACAAGTTACCAAATTCAAATTCATCTTTTTTTAACATCATTAACTCCCTATGTGAATTACACCCATAAACATCTATTATTTATATAATTTTATTGTCACTGACATGCATTAGATACATTCATCATCGTCACATGTAAATAAGATAAGATTAGTAATAAACAAGTTAAAATTAATATCTGAATATAATTATTCTCAACACAATTAAACATAATAGTAGGGTGCCCAATCAACAAATTTTATCGATTTAACACACGGCAATATTATATATCTTTGAAAAGAAGAGAAAAAGCCTCGTCGAAATAGCGTTGTCGTCGTTGTCTACCGTGGTCACGTTTTTTTTTTAAATCAAGAAAAATGCACAGTCACACTTAGTTGGCTTGTATCTCGATCCTAAATATATGCATTTAGAGCACACAAAAAAACTACCAATTTATAGAAAAATATCTTTTATATCTATATTTAGAACTTATTTTATACTTATATCGCTAAAAATGACTTTAGATTGACTTTTTTGCATAGTGGGTGCAAGTTTGAAATTTTCAAACAGCTGTTAAATAACAATGACCTTGACCTATTTCAATATCCAACAATAGGTTGGAAACAAATGCAAATAGAAAATTGTGATCGAGACAAGGAGTACCTACTACGTTCTATGGTCTCCTGTAGTTAAAGCCAACCAACCACGCCATGGTCAGAGAACATATGGCAGAGTTTCTTTTTTAATTATTTTTTTCAAAAATCTTTCGGAATCACCTCTAAATAGATTATTACTTTATTTCCAACGACTTCAAAATAGAGTAGATGTTTTATTTATTGTTTAGAAAATATTATGGACTGCTTAATTTTCAATCGATAGCTGATATAACGGGTCTTTCTCTTGTGTGTGTTATTGTGTGTTGGCACTACCTGTCATTATCCGGGAACAAGAACAACATCTTGCCCGTTAATAAAGGGAACTAGCTATACATGTAGTATATATATATCACCATAAAGTCACAGAGTTAATGTTCACATGTTTAATCGTATTTATAAAAGTACATGTATATATAATATATATATTTAATGGTTCACAATTATAACTTCCAATATAAAACGTTAATAAATTCCAGCTCTATATATAGAACAACATGTTACTTCAAGCTACTACTCCAATATAACTGACCAATACATAAAGTTTCTCACAAGATCGAGCTATAAACATCTTCTTAATTTATGTAAGGCATTGATTAATGGTCTTAGATTATTTGGATAAACTTATAAATGCTATTGCAGTTCAACTGTGCAATTAATGTATCGTATAAAGTGTCACATTAAACAAGATGAAAGATCATTAAACTGATTAAGAACTGACCATCAAATCTTAGATGGAACTGATTACGCCACACTAACAAGGATTCATTAGGTACACACAGATAAATGAAATCTTTTACATCGTCATCTTCGTTTCTAGCTGCAACCAGACGAGTATTTACATTTTGCCTGACATGGGCATAAATTTCTGTACATGATAGATTGAAAACATCGATTTGAAAACACCGATGTCCCCCTATTGCAAGAACAAACCAAGTCTTGCAGAAATTCGGATGGCATCTGACCTTCGATATAGACAGAACCAAGGCATTATTCATTTCCCATTTGAACTGAAGAAGAGAATGTTAGGGTAGTTTTGCTATTTGGGAAGACATCAAATTTACTATTATCTATACCTACTGCCGGGGGTTAATATACATCAAATTTACGTCTGGAGTGAAGCTCTTATCACATATTGTTAAAAAGTAGATTCACAATAAGGAAGTTTTGATAAGTGAGAACGTTTAAATTGTAGCCAATTTTACGTTCAATTTGTTAAGGTCACAATGATCTATTTTAAGTTTTGACTACCTAACCACAAGATCTCGAGCTGCATCTATAGATTCAGTGATGTCACAATTGGAAAGAAATCATTTAATTTCAAAAATAAAAAAAAAAAAACAGTGCGCTTACCTATCTTAAACAGGGCCGCAAAAGTTGTATCGCATACTGTTACAGCTTGTTCGACTGGTAGAATATTACAGATGGCAAACCCGAGACTTTTACATAGTTCGTAGACATGAACCGTATATTGCAAAGCTTTTGTGCAAATTATAGTGCCTGATTGAAACCATAGCTCATGCGTATGCTGCATGAACGCTTAAGATCAGAACATTTGTATCTTGTGACTTTATTTTTATACTACCTGTGATTTCTTTCACAACGAACTCTTTGTATACATAAATAGCAAGTAAAACCATTCGAGCAACTTCTTCATCAGGCGTGCCAAATAATTCTTAAAACCTGAATACTCCTTCTGAGCTGATTTAGAGTCCTTGAAAGTGCTAGCTAGAATATGACTTCCTCATGTATCATAGTAACTGTTGATATACCATGATGCTGATCAATCGATTCGCCAAGAAAGCTGATAAAGGCCTAATAGTTTCACTGACTCAAAGAAACTTTTTCCAATCAGGAATTTGACGACCTTCTATGTATGTCAGGAAACACTTTTACAGACGCACAATAATTTGATTCAGCTAATAAAATAACTGCAGTTGTGTCTGCTAGTGTAAGATTCATAGCAATAATGGTGGTACAAGGTTTTGTAATCATCAGTACAAAGATGGTCTAGGTCTGAAGCATCATGCAATAAGTAAAAATCTGTCCGTGCTCCCATAGCTTCGATAACAATTTGTGTGTGCTAATTCTTCGGGATCTCACGACGACATATCACCTTGCAAACTATTTTGCTAAACAAAATCTTAACAAGAGTGCACACGCTGAAATGTCTCTCCTACTTTACTGATCATTGATATATGTCCTAAATATAAAGCTATATTACAACTGTCACATAAACTTAACCAATAAAACTAAAAATTGACCAATGAACCATGAAATGAGGTCAAGGTCAGATGAACCATTACAGGCAGTCATGAACAGCTAACAATTCTTCCATACAACAAATATAGTTGACCTCAAACAAAACCTGCGCGACTGACAAATAGATCATAACAATACTTCCAAACACCAAATATAGTTGACCTATTGCAATTAGAAATAGAAAAAAAAACAAAAAAAACTCAAAAACTAAACTTAGACCACTGAACCATGAAAATGAGGTCAAGGTCAGATGACAACTGCCAGCTAAACATGTACATCTTTCAATCATTTCATACACCAAATAAAGTAGACCTATTGCTTATAGTATCTGAGATATGAAACTTAACCTTGTTCACTGATCCATGAAATGAGGTCGAGGTCAAGTGAAAACTGTCTTGCGGGCATGAGGACCATGCAAGGTACGCACATATCAAATTTAGTTATCCTATTACATTTAATATGCCAGCTATGCTGGTACTTATGGTAGAAGCATCGTTTTGGGACAAAGAACGATAACTCTTTCTAGACGACCCATCTGAAAAGTTTCGTCACTCTCGTTAAATCTCGTACGAATTTTTTTTTAATGGCTGCCAAAATTCTCGTTCAATCGCGATCTTGTATAAACAGGCAGAACCGAACAAATTCGATGTTAAATACGACATGAATTTTTATTTGTTTGCAAAAACAAGAATTCATAAATTTTGGTAACTTGTGTAGTTTATTTAAATTTTATCGTACCACGGAAATTACCGAAGTTAAGACAACA
The DNA here is from genome assembly GCF_036588685.1 of Mytilus trossulus. Lineage (NCBI taxonomy): Eukaryota > Metazoa > Mollusca > Bivalvia > Mytilida > Mytilidae > Mytilus > Mytilus trossulus. Next base: position 81,572,313 of record NC_086386.1, read on the forward strand.
ACATCTGACGCTATGTTTCGTCTGCTACAACATTCCATTATCAGTGAGGTCAAAACAAATTACCTAAATAACCACAGGTACTGTATTTAAAAGTCACAAAATCATAGTAGACGATAACATGTTTGGTGTAAAAGTTCCGTCCAATCTTGGGAACACAGTGAAAAACTCTGCAGGCAATACATTTCGAATATTTTTTTATAATGGCCATCATGGCCATGCGGCATGCGGGGTAAACTCCGGTGCACTGGTTGTGGTTGACCATGACTACTTATGTTCATCTGCCACATAATTCCCCGTATCAAAGAAGAGTGATAATGACGTTGGTTATACTGTTGAATGTGATCACGGTAAGTCATGAAACCCACAGACTAATTCAAAACTTATGATTACTCCCCCCCCCCCCCCCCCCCCCCATAATTCACAATCTGTCTGGTTTTAAAAAAAAGTTGGTTAAAAAAATGACAATAAATGTGCACTTTAATAGATACAGTCCCAGGAGATGGAATTGTGATTAAATACCTACTGAACAAACTTTATTCCTAGTTTATCCTGCACAATGACGATCACTTAGATCATAAAAGGAGACTTGGAGACTTGAGTCTGAGTAGTACATTTTAGTACAAACTATATATTGTATGCTCCCATATTGTCCAAAATTGGATTTATGGGAAGATGGGAGTTAATTATATAATATGATAACCCATGATAATACCATGACTTTGATAGGTATATACATGTACAGGGCATACATTACTTGGGAGATTATCATGTTTGTGGGCTACATCCTTAAAAATTCAAGCTGCAACAGTCACCTGTATATTTTATGCATCAGTTTAAACCTGATCAAAAACATTTTCACTCTACCAAGTAATTTATCACTATATCACTATCAGGTTCACATTTGAACCTATTTAGCAATACACACTTAATATGGTTATATAACATTACAGTACCAAAACTGCACTCTGTCTCAGTAACTAAAATTGCACCTATTCAACAAAAAAAGCTGTGGAAATCTTACAAGTTTTCTTTAATTATCATCTTTTTAAAATGAGTAAATTAAATTTGTTACCAGCATCCTTTTCTTCAAAACATAAAAGTTTAAGCATGGAATAATGTCAAATTTATTGAAATATTTGAAGAAATAAAACAAAACATCTGTTTAATTCCAGTTTAAGGATTTGAAATAACATGTAATGATGTACATGATGTATGGAATTTGGGTACTGACCTCATTACAGAATCATGGATTGTTTGGAGGTCAGTTGAAACCCATTTTTCTATGACTCTAGATGAACTCAAAATTAAATAGGAAACCATGTAAGTATATTGTAAACAAGGATAGTCCAATAAATAAGCATAGAATAAACTTTTGTCTGGTTCATAAAAAAAGTTGGTGAAAAAAACTCACAATATAGGTGCAATTTGGGCACTCTCATGTTAGCAACTTCACAACAGAACTACAAATTTATTTTCATGACCAAAACAAACAAAAATGTACAAACCTAGAGGCAATAAAATGCTTTGCCATGCACAGCATGATACGACCGCAGATGTATATTGAGCATATAAATAACACAATTTTTTTTTATGTCAGTTGAAATCAAACATATTTTAATTTTGGATCCTTTAAACTTCAATATGGGCTAATTTGAAATCTCCTTAATTTCATATGATAGCAAGTCCTACAAAAATATTTAAAATGTGTAAGCAGTACCTTTTTGGCCACTATTAATGTGTTGCATCTAAATAAGAATTGTAACACTTTATAGTGACTGAACAGGTTAAACAAATACTTCTCAAGAAATCAAAAAGAAAACAACTTGAAACAGCACAGCCATGCCAGTATATGTATGTATAAAACTCAGATCAGAATAGCATGGACAATATGTTAGTTCTATGTCCTTGTGAATTTATTGTGAGGAAAGTTAACAATAATTCTGCAGAAAATGCAATTTTTTCAAGTGTTTTGCACATTGCTGTTAAAATTTTCACACAATCAGTGAAACATTCATACAAGCTAAACTGAATTTTTATTACTGAAAGTTTCAAACATTGACAAATATTTAATTTACCAAATAACTTATGTGTTTCAGTGAGAAAAAAAATAATGTGCAATTTTTGGAATTAAAGGGAAAGAAGATCCTTTTCTTGCACTGGTGCATGTCAATTGTGAATGTATACTTATATGGTTACCAAACATATTTTCTTTATTATGATACTCACATCAACATTATCAAGAAGTACATGTACATCATAGGAAAAATGCACAGACTACAGATTAATTATTTAAAACACCCTATTTTGAGTGCATCTCATGACAAATCAGTATTTGTTGCATCTATATATATACTAGATGAGTATAATTAATGTAAATAAGGTAATTTTTGGAAGAAAACCTCAAAATTAAAAAAAAAAATACCCCCAATAATGTTGTACTATAACCCCAAAATCAATTCTTATCTTCCTTTTGTGTATTGAACCTCCTAGTAAAATTTCATGGAAATCCATTTACTTAACTCAAGTTATTGTCTGAAACCAAATGTGTCTTCTTGAAAACAACTATGACATGATTAAGCATAACTCAAAAGCAAATTTTTTACATGCTTGTATTTCCCATTTCCATTCTCAATTTTATTTTGCTGTCATATAACAACTTGAAAAGTAATCTACATTATGTACATGTAACAAAAAAATATATGCAAGAAATGACATAAAACCGACTCTGAATTTAATAGTAGAAAAGGGACAAAAGATACCAAAGGGACAGTCAAACTCGTAAATCTAAAACAAACTGACAACGCCATGGCTAAAAATGAAAAAGACAAACAGAAAAACAACAGTACACATGACACAACATAGAAAACTAAAGAATAAACAACACGAACCCCACCAAAAACTAGGGGTGATCTCAGGTGCTCCGGAAGGGTAAGCAGATCCTGCTCCACATGCGGCACCCGTCGTGTTGCTTATGTGATTACAAATCCGGTAAATAGTCTAATTCGGAAGGTCAAATTCATGAAAGGGAAGGGGATTGTAGTACATGATATTGATGTAGAACTCACAAACTGAAGATGATCAGAAATACAAATGTTTTTTTTATTCGAGTCAGATTTTTTTTTTACCGAAGCCCTTTAGCGCTATCATTTAGAATTATTTAGTCAAAATTTAACACTAGTTTTAAGGTTTATCATAACAAATTGGAAAATACAGCCTTATTATCACCTATAAATATACTGTGTACAGACTGACATGTGCGGTTTGGGAAGTTTTTATGTTTTTAGATATATAAAAGTTAAATTTATTTTGCATATCTGAAAGATAAAATCATTTTTGGTAAAGATCCAGGGGTGGTGTTCTCGAAAGTATCCTAAGATTCGTCCTAAGTCATAGATAAGACCAATTTTAGGACGGACTTAAGATCAACTTAGGACACTCTTAAGTTGTGTCTCGAAGCTATCTCAGACGAATCGTATGTTAGGACGTCCTAAACATATCCTAAGTCGAAATTTTAAATCGTTAAAGATATGTGTTGATAAAACATTTATTAATGACGAAAATATTTAAGAAAATTGTTTACGAATTTTATGATAACATGTACAGAATAAATTGCATAATTCTTAATGTAATTATATAAAAAAAGATTGTTATTTAAACTTGAAAACAATTTGTTTTGAAAAGAGAATTAAATTTTTAGTTTAATCGTATCGTGAAACACGAAGTTCAAAGTTTAAAATCATGCACCTTTTCTTTATATACGATCTAATAACCGATGGTGCGTTTCATTTCATGTTAATTTTCACGTAAAATAATGAGCAAAAAGCGAAATCCAAACTTTATTACACTAGGATGAAGATAGGATGCTCTTAAGACACCTTGTTGGGTGTCCTAAAGTTAGGACCAAAAATGAGATATATCATAAGTTAAGAGAGCTTCGAGAACACGACTTAGGACAAAGACTTGTCATAAGATAGACTTAGGACACGTCCTAATCCTAAGATAGCTTCGAGAACACCACCCCTGGATTCGAAATATATTTTTTCCTATGCTTTTTTATTCATCAATTTGGGAATCAGAATATTTTTTCAGGACAAATACCATTTTCCATCTGAACTTATAATTTTATTATAGACATAAACAATACGTAAATGTAGCCTTGGACATTCGTTCTGAACATGCATGAAATATTTGTCACTGAACGTTAAACAACCAACAACCAATCAATATATATAGGACATTATTATATAAAGCTGGCATTTAAGGTAACGCCTTCCTCATATTAAGAGAGAATTTAACATTACAAAAAATCTGAACTTTTTTTTCAATTAGTCATTGAACCATGAAAATGATGTCAAGGACATTGGACATGTGTGTGACTGAAACTTTGTAACACCAGGCATCCATTAACAAAGTATGAAGCATCCAGGTCATCCACCTTCTTAAATATAAAGCTTTTAAGAAGTCAGCTAACGACGCCGGATCACTATCCCTATGGCTCGACAAAAAGCAGGTTTTAGATCTGAAAATCATCTCGAAAATCTTGTGACATTTAAGTAGCCCTCAATTGATCATGTAATATCACAGTTTTATTTTCTTCTCAATTAATTTAGTTTAAACAAATTTATTCATAGTGGATTGGGAAACAAGTCTTGCAACTTATGTTAATCCCTTTCCACTTTGCGGGTGCGAGTGCTGCCTTGTAGCGGCATTAGCCTACTCTTTATCGAAATCTACATGGGTGTCTTTAACGTTCAAGAGATATGGCTCTCTCTTTACACGGGTCAGCCATTTATCGTCCCCTTCCGACGGACTATCATCGTTTCCTTAAGACCATGGGCCGTATGCATAAAACATCTTAACTTAAGTATTCCTTAAACTTAGATTTCACTAAGTTTTTCCTTAGTTACGTAAAATTCTTAAGCGGTATGCATAAACTTACTTAAGTCTTCACTTAACTAAGGAATACCTAAATCGGAACCTTTCTCTAATTACCATACTATATATACTAGCTCTTCACATGTACTCATCCGTGTAAAAGTTTGTTATGATCATTTACATTTATTGAACAATGTATGCTTTTATTTTAAAGAGCTTGGGTAAAATTGATATTGGTATGTAAAAAAATGCAATATACCGTATAAACATAGTATAATGATGAACAATAGGCGCATATAAGACAACCCTTTTTAAGGTTGGTTTTTTTTACGGATGAGCATTGGAAGAAAAATATTTCGGTAATTCAAGACTTTCCTCTACTTAATCTTTAATCATCTTTTCATGGGTGTAATACTTTCTGGATACAACAATATATTTTAAACTTTAACAAAACATGATCAATGTTTCAGTGGCGTAGCACAAGACTAAGGGTTGCATTGTAAGCAAATCATTTTACAAAACAAAACATTTTACAAAACACATTATTCAATAAAATAATTACTAATAGTTCACCTTATTATGCGCTGACATCTCCCTTTCCACCCCCTTGCTTACATTTGCTTATGGTTTGAAAAAATCTATGTTGATGTGAAATTAACATTTTTAGTTTCCCTTTCATAACAAAAAAAAGGGGGGAGGTAAAAATTGTTGTCCACAAATCCAAATACATACAAGGGCATTTTTCAAAAGTCTTACGTGAATCTTAACTAAAATAAATTATTACAGTAGGCATATTCTCAACATCTTAATTGACGTAAATTTTCGAAACCGCAATATATCTCAATTAATATATATAAGGAAATATTAAAAAAAATTGAAACATGTAAGGTATCATGAATTTTATATAAACATCGAATTTTTAGTTTCCCTTTTACAGAAAAAGGGGGAGGGTAGAAATTTTTGTCCACGAATCCAAATACAAACTAGGGCATTTTGTCTGTCCCTGTAAGTGAAATGCCCAACATCTTTAAAATTTAACTTAATTAAAAATTCAATACGTGCACGTACAGAGTAAACAAAAGAAAAATAGAACCACGAATTACACGAGTATAAAAACTGAGTACCTTTCGGTATACACACGAGATGTGAGAAATAGTAGATAACTACCCACTGTTATCTCTTGATTTGTTGATTATACGTAATTTGAAGAAAATTACGATGATCGTTAACATTTAGCAACAAATAAACGAATAATTATTATTTTATTATTGATAAAGTTATTGCATCAACTTAACTTTAGGTAACCTATTAATGTTCTGCAAAAAACGCATACTTTCGATTGATTTTTTACCATTTTTGAAAACTTAAGGAAGCTCTATAGATACCTTAGACTTAAGTGTTATCTCAGGCGTTTCCTTAGTATATGGAGTTTTATGCATACCACTTAAGTTTTGTGGGCGTGACTTAAAACAACTAAGATTTTACTAAGGAAATACTTAGTTTAAGATTTTTTTATGCATGCCACTTAGATAAAAAGGTCGAAGTTTCCTTAACTTAAGTGTTTACTAAGGAAATTCTTAAATTAAGTAGCTTTATGCATACGCAAATGGTGTCAAGTGAGAGCCGAAAATTGAGTTCCTGAAATTTTCATCCCCGAACGGGAATCGAACCAGGAACCTTTGTCTCAGTAGTCCATGCACTAACCACTACACCACGGCTCTCTTCTCAGTTAATCTCTGTATTTCATGTATAAAACCAGTTCCCCCACAGTTTTGAAATATATTTTATATCTTTTATTTATGAAAAAAAGATCACAATAAAAGTGTTTACTTTCTTAACACGTAATCAAACAACTTTAAAAGAAATATCACTAAATAATAAATAACTAGAGCTCACCTTGGTCTATGTGCATAGTAAACAAAGGAAACAGATCGATTTATGACAAAATTGTGATTTGGTGATGGTGATGTGTTTGTAGATCTAACTTTACTGAACATGTTTGCTGATTACAATTATAACTATCTTACATGAACTTGACGCAAAAGTTACAGAGGAAAATCTTTTGTAAAAAATTCCAAAATTTATAAAAATTGTTAAAAAAGACCATAAAGGACAATAACTCCTTAAGTGATCAATTGACAATTTTGGTCATGCATTGATTTATAAAAAAAATTGGGTCACCGTTCATTTACGCTCACAATCTTCCTTCGAAAAAAGCATACATTTTTGTTAATATTAAAAAGAAGATGTGGTATGATTGCAAATGAGACAACTATCCACAAAGGACCAAAATGACACAGACATTAACAACTATAGGTCAACGTACGGCCTTCAACAATGAGTAACTCCCATACTGCATAGTCACCTATAGAAGGCCCCGATAAGACCATGTAAAACAATTCAAACGAGAAACTAACGGCCTTGTTTATTTAAATAAAATGTAATATCCTTTTTTTCTGATGAACTAATAGGAGAAATACCGGTAATATCGAAATACAAAAAGAACTAAATTGCAGAAATCGCTTAAATTTTACAATTATTTAGTTTATGCACAGCTGACTCGAAAACAACAATAAATATAGGTCACCGGTGAGTAAAAAAATGGCAATTTTGATTTAAAGGGAGATACTTTGGAGCTTTTTCAATGATATTAACATTTTAAAAGTCACCTGGGCCAACACAAATTGTTTTGTTGGAATGATTTTTGTGCCAAATGATAAAGTAACAACTACTCACGGTAATAAATGAAACTTATACTACTCACGGTAATAAATAAAACTTGTAATGAAAAACTAATAAATTTTTTTCCGAAAATCTTATACCCGCGAGCCTCCTTAAGGGGTAAACTAACCATTTTAGTCATGTTGACTTATTCGTAGATCCTACTTTGCTGAACATTAGTGATGTACAGTTTGTTTCTATCTATAAACATATTCAAGATAATAACCAGAATCGGCAAAATTTCCTTAAAATTAATGCTTTGGTTTCTGAGATATAAGCCGAAATTTATATTTTCCCCCTATGTTCTATTATTAGCCATGGTAGCCATCTTGGTTATGTTTGCGGGTAAAAAATGGACCAACTCTAATTCATTTATGTTTCTTTTAACATTTATTTAAATCACTGAAATGAAAAATTGTAAAGAAACGCTTTTGTTCCAGTATTAGCAACTAGAATGTTTTTCTTCTTTCTATCAACGAAAATGGCAGACGGAGAAGAGAGACCTTCGTGTTTGGTGAGAAGTTCCCTGTAACTGTTTCCATCACTTGATATGGCTATAACGTTGTTTGTCATTTCACCAACTACAAACACATTGCCGTCATCCACTGCTATACCCCGTGGGTTCTGAAGAACAGACACATCTTTAAAGGTCCAAATGTGTAATCCCTTACGATCACAACAAATCACACAATCTTCGTTATTGTCAGTATAGTATATTTTGTCGGCATATACAGCTATATGGGAAGATGATGTAATGTCGCACCTTATTATTCTTGTAGTTTTAAAATCTGTCAAATTTATTTCATAAATACCCTGATTTTGAACACAGGTAAATAATGATTGGCCATCTTTTGTAACGCCGTAAGTACGACCTGGAAGTTCTATAAAAGTTTTCTTTTTCTGTAGTTGAAGGTTTAAAACGGCAAGGCCAGGTTTAAAACAATGAATCCCGGATGAAATAACCACCGTTTGTGCATCAAGACATACTATTCCGTATCCCAAAGAAGGCTCAATTAACCAAGTATTCCTCAAAACAAACACCGCATTAAGCTGATATACACAACACTTTAAGCGATCTGTGAACAAAAATTGACCATTAGGAGATATGCAACAACCTCTGATACAAGTGATATTACTTTGACTTATTGAGATCTCCTTCCGCAGACTTAATTTAATATTGTCAATTTTCTTACACTTGAGGAATAACTTGTTTGTTATAGTGCTTGGTTCTTGTGAGACAAATCGTTTATGTGTCTTAATATCAAACGTCCCTATTGTCTTTAAATCATGTACAATATTCATGATATTGAGCAGTCCTGTATCTACAACTACTTCAACGTTGTCGATTCCCGTTTGGAGGTATTGTTCTTTTTCTGTTATTATTTCTTCAATATCTTTTAATATTTCAAAAGTCTGCAAGTCAGTGGCATTTTGTTTTATATTATCGACAATGGTCCGACATTTTACTGTTTCCGTTTCTCTTTTATTCAGTTTCGATGTAATCTTCTTGATTTTCTCTCGACATTCATTTTTCTTTTCGTTAATATCTTTTTCTAGTTTATCTAAAAGTTTGTTTATTTCTTTTCTAACAGTTTTTACTTCGGCTATATATTTCTGGATGGTGGACATATTGGAATCTCTTTCATTCTTGATTGTTTCAATGTTTTTTAGAATGTCTCCCATACGTAATTCTAAATGTTGAATTTTATTTTTATTTACATCTTCGAGTGGGATGACACCACATTTCCCATGGTCAATTATACACAAATAACACAAAGTTTTGTCATGTTTACTGCAGTACAATTGGTATATCTCGTTATGATCGACACATGATCGGTGAATGTCGGTTATAAAGGAAGGCAGAGACTCATATTTCGAAATGGGTATTGGTTTGTGTTTCCGGGTTAGTTTCCGTTCCTTGTGATGCTCAATACAATAGCTACATAAAGCTTCCTCACATTCCAAACACCAGTGTGTTACAGTTGATGTCTGCCGACAAACATCACAAATGTTATTGTTAGTGGCCATAATTCATCTGAAAAAAATCAAGAATTCATTTAAAGGTACACACTAAACGTCCCAATCGTTAATAGTAATACATCTAATGTTACGTGATCAGTAATAAAAAAGTTCAAGCAAGAAAAAGGATGGACGAATTACTATTGTTTAATTAAAAATAAGGAGATGTGGTATGATTGTCAATAAGGCAACATTCCACCAAAGTTCAAATGATGTGGATGTAAGCAATTATAGGCCTTCAACAAGAGGGGTATCTGTCAACACTGATGTAAACACGGCCTTCAACAAGAGGGATATCTGTCAACACTGATGTGAACTAGGCCTTCAACAAGAGGGGTATCTGTCAACACTGATGTAAACACGGCCTTCAACAAGAGAGGTATATGTCAACACTGATGTGAACTAGGCCTTCAACAAGAGGGGTATCTGTCAACACTGATGTGAACTAGGCCTTCAACAAGAGGGGTATCTGTCAACACTGATGTAAACACGGCCTTCAACAAGAGGGGTATCTGTCAACACTGATGTAAACACGGCCTTCAACAAGAGGAGTATCTGTCAACACTGATGTGAACTAGGCCTTCAACAAGAGGGGTATCTGTCAACACTGATGTGAACTAAGCCTTCAACAAGAGGGGTATCTGTCAACACTGATGTGAACTAGGCCTTCAACAAGAGGGGTATCTGTCAACACTGATGTGAACTAGGCCTTCAACAAGAGGGGTATCTGTCAACACTGATGTGAACTAAGCCTTCAACAAGAGGGGTATATGTCAACACTGATGTAAACACGGCCTTCAACAAGAGGGTATCTCTCAACACTGATGTGAACTAGGCCTTCAACAAGAGGGGAATGTGAAAACTGATGTAAACACGGCCTTCAACAAGAGGGGTATCTGTCAACACTGATGTAAACACGGCCTTCACCAAGAGGGTATCTGTCAACACTGATGTGAACTAAGCCTTCAACAAGAGGGGTATCTGTCAACACTGATGTGAACTAGGCCTTCAACAAGAATGGTATCTGTCAACACTGATGTGAACTAGGCCTTCAACAAGAGGGGAATGTGAAAACTGATGTAAACACGGCCTTCAACAAGAGGGGTATATGTCAACACTGATGTGAACTAGGCCTTCAACAAGAGGGGTATCTGTCAACACTGATGTGAACTAGGCCTTTAACAAGTGGGGTATCTGTCAACACTGATGTGAACTAGGCCTTCAACAAGAGGGGTATCTGTCAACACTGATGTGAACTAGGCCTTCAACAAGAGGGGTATCTGTCAACACTGATGTGAACTAAGCCTTCAACAAGAGGGGTATATGTCAACACTGATGTAAACACGGCCTTCAACAAGAGGGTATCTCTCAACACTGATGTGAACTAGGCCTTCAACAAGAGGGGAATGTGAAAACTGATGTAAACACGGCCTTCAACAAGAGGGGTATCTGTCAACACTGATGTAAACACGGCCTTCACCAAGAGGGTATCTGTCAACACTGATGTGAACTAAGCCTTCAACAAGAGGGGTATCTGTCAACACTGATGTGAACTAGGCCTTCAACAAGAATGGTATCTGTCAACACTGATGTGAACTAGGCCTTCAACAAGAGGGGAATGTGAAAACTGATGTAAACACGGCCTTCAACAAGAGGGGTATCTGTCAACACTGATGTGAACTAGGCCTTCAACAAGAGGGGTATCTGTCAACACTGATGTGAACTAGGCCTTTAACAAGTGGGGTATCTGTCAACACTGATGTAAACACGGCTCTAAAAACAACCATTCTTAGTTATAAATAAATAGCACGAAATATTTCAAATCTTTTTTAATCACAAAATAAATAATGAAAAGAAGAAGTCGTGTTTTTTTTATAAAACATATTAGACATCACATGGGATAACAGTATCCTGAAATTTTAAGGTTGTGCATCTTTCAGAATTTTTTTTTTAATAAAATTGAGAATGGAAATGGGGAATGTGTCAAAGAGACAACAACCCGACCAAATAAAAAACAGCAGCAGAAGGTCACCTACAGGTCTTCAATGTAGCTAGAAATTCCCGCACCCTCTGAAACCGGAATCAAATAAGTAGATTTAAATCTCTTATACAAGGTCAGCGTTTGAGATAAATAATTCAGAGTTATTTGGTGTTCCCAGTGCCCAACATTTAGTGAAAACTGACCAACTCGCAGTAAACCAAATAGTAGTATTCGCCTTTTTGACGTTCCCGATGAAGGTAGATCCAGAAAAGCGCTTCGGTCGCATGCAATTTTTTGTTTTCTTTTTCATCGATTGCATCACGATAATATATTGCCATTTATGATTTATTTCAGTTCCAAGAAATGATACAGAAGGAATATGTAATGTGTAGCGTCGCAATGAACGGTGTGCTAGGCGTGCTTCAGCTGGCCCCTAGACAAAAAAGTGTCACTGACTTGTTCAGTGATTATAGACGTCATACTAAACTCCGAAAATATAACAATGAACTAAATTTAAAATCATACAAGACTTAAAAGGACAGAGGCTCCTGAATTTGGACAGGCGCACAAGTGCGGCGGGGTTAAACATGTTTCATGAGATCACAACCCCCCCCCCCCCCCCCCCCTTAATACCTCTAGACAATGAAGAATGTAAATCACACAGTAAAACGTACTTGAAAAGAAAATACAAGTCCTATGTCAGAAAAAGAAACTAATCAAAATGACAATGATAATAAATTAACAAAGGACTACTATATATATATATCTATACTATTAAACGAGAAAACCTCAATTTTGGGTGTCGCTTCTCTTCTTTCCACAATTAATTGATCAACACGCCTGTGTCCTATAGGTACAGTGCATAGTGCCATTTGTCATCCATTCATATAATTATTCAGATTAGGTTATTTTTGGAGAAAAACGAGAAAAAGGCATCCGGATATTGTCCCGTCATTGGACGAAATTTTAAGTCAGATTAGACTTCCGGTTTGCGTTTTTCTGTATACTTTGAACATATATATACAAAGAATAAAGTGTATTTTCAGATTCCTATATCCTATCATTTTCAAGTTTCACGGCAGTCACAGAGTTTATTAAATAGAGAGGGTCCGTATATTATATCAATGACCACTATGGATCCATTAGTAAACTTAGAATTGAAAGAAAACACACTATATTTATATAGTAATGAATGTTCATGATAAACAGATAAGCGCTAAAATTATTCATGTGAACTTTTGATACCTTTTCTGGAATTCTCCAGTCATTAAATATTTTACTCAATTCATTGATTACAAAAAAAATCATTCAATATTTTACAAAATTCTTCCAACAACACTTTACATACTTTAAACTACACTCTGAATGCCCGCGATTTCGCGGGTGTGTTCTAGTATATATAAAGCTAGCAGTTACTGCCATACGCCAGCTCCAGACCTCAAGTAAACTAATTGAAAGGTTATGTCTTTATTATGCAGACTCTCTCCCTGTTGTATTTATTGCTAATTTTTTCCTGAACATTCATGAAATATTTGTCACTGGCCACAAACAACAAATTTCAGTGTCAGCGTTCCGTAGATGAATTCTTTACTTAAAATTCGACGTTTTACATTGTACTGGTTTTTTTTCAAAAGCAACATTGGTGTATGGCAACAAATGGAAAAATCCATCATGCAGCTGCCAGTGTGGCTTCTCTTTACACGCCCCATTCTGAATGGATGTACATGTGTTCTGTTATTTTGCTCAAAGTTGATTGTCGTACGATTACTTAAAAATGCTCAAATAACAAAATGCAAATACAGAACAATAATATCCCTTAATACAAAAACGAATCCCTTTCCTTTTATTTACTTTATAAAAACAGTGGTGTATTTAGGACCCATAATGGAGCTACGTATATGATATCCAGTCCAAACAATGTCTATAAGGGAGCAACCATTTGACTTTAAAAGTTGGATGTGGTTGTTTTGTCGAAGTGCGAACAAGTTTATTAAGTTTTTCATCGCTATCAATCAACTTATCTGGTTCAAAATTTAACACTATATAAGACATGGAGAAAATTTTGATTCAGAATTTTTCTTTTGTCCTCTGCTTGCACAGAATATTATTTTTCATCAAATTGGGGATCAGAATATTTTAATGTACCATTATCGAAGCCCCTCGTGGAAGTAACAAAATAAAAAAAGGGACTTTCTATATATTTGATCCTCCAAAAGATTATCATTTATTGCTGATATAAACTTTTGAAAATAATTTTCAGTTTTAAAAATGCCGACACCTACAAATGGATGGATGGGCGCTTAATGTAGTACAGCGTCAACTATTACATAGATATGAATGCTGAAAATAATGTTTATGATATACGTTTATCTATGATATGAATGGTTTTAACTTTTACAAAACCACAGCTATAAGTTGGATATAGAAATTTACTTGATTTGGCCTTTTTAATTTAATTTGACTTTAGTTGCCTTTTTAACTTAATTTGATTCGAGCGTCAATGATAAGTCTTTTTAAGACGAAACGCGCGTCTGGCGCAAAAACCGGTAAAATTTATATTCTGGTATCCATCTATGATGAGTTTATGTAGATACCTTGTAACAGTATCTTCGCTCCAATCTACTAATACCTGATCTTAGTACTCTTAATTTCAGCGTAAATATATATTACAAATCCAACATTGTTGGGTTGATGTTTAGACGAGTTGTATATACATAATGTTCACAGCCATGTTTCACCGTCATTGATGGCGATCCGATGGATAAATCTGTTGTAGATGTTTCACTGACTCAAACGTACTTATAAATATAATTATTTTCTGTGACTGTATATTACATTGATTTGTAGAATCCTTTACTATAGATAATTTAGCTGATCTGTAACAATAACATCTCAATCCTTTATATATCATGTACTGCGGTACGCCGCTAGATTAAAACTGACGAGGGAAGGTAGCACACGGCCACTGAAAGCTTCGTGTGGTCTAGTAGGACAGCTAAAGTGCAGGCGATTTGGTGTCAAGATATCACAGAAGAATGGGTTCGAATCCCGGCGAGGGAAGAACAAAAAAAAAATGCGAAAGCAAAATTTACAGATCTAACCGTGTACTGAGCCTTTTTATTGCTTAGAGTTCAGTAGAAAATATATATACATGCTCAACCTATAGCTAACCATACTGTTTGACCTACTGCATGGGAGTTGTTCATTTTTCACCGCTTAAAACTGTCTGTCTGTGATTTTATTGCATACATTAACTTTTAAGTATCAGTATATTTTCAATTCATATTGTTTCGTTTCGTTCTGCTTTTATTTCGTTTGCTTTTTACAGGTACTCCTCTTTTTGCCCCTTTCTATTTTTGATATTTTATTCAAAATTTAAAAAAATCAAACTTTCAAAAAGTGAAATAATCAAAATTGCACGTAAGGTTTAGCATTTTAAAAGTTTGATCAAATTCCTAAACTAACAAATTTAAAAAACGATATTGGAATTTTGATATTCTAATAATTTGGTTAAAATTTCAAAATTTCAAAACTTAGACACAATTTGAAATTTTGATATTTCAAAACTTTGATAAAAATTCCCAAAATCTAAAATTTCAAAACTATTTAAAACTTTGAATTGATAAGTGTTACACGGACCGAAACCCCCATGCAGTATGGTTAGCCATAAAGCGATCTCGACATTATCATCATCGTCCTTAACATGCATGAAATATTTGCCACTGGACGTCAAGTAATTAATAATCAATCATTTATTTATTATACAATGATGTTTTCAATAGCCTCACTAAAAGGTACTGATACTTCGCCGCTTTATGCTGGACACAAAAATAATTTATCAAATTCAATAGAAATACGATGTGCCTATGAGACAACTGACCAGAGACCAAATGCACTAAAGTTAACAACTATATGCCGTTAACGATTCAAGCAAACCCATTATTGCATAGTCATCTTTAAAAGACCCCGAAATGACAAATAAAGAAATAATTGATACTAGCTATCCTTTATTGTAGTTTTAACATGGGTATGCATTATATTCGTAATTATTTTTGCCCGAGCGGTAGTGAATAAAATAACACGAGTATATTGCCTACCCATGTTAAAACTACAATAAAATATAGCTTGCTTCAATTATTCGATTCTGATTAGAACAATTAAGGTAATTTCTATAAGGGTAACAAAAAATATTAAACAAATTTGGAGAGTATTGTAATATATGGAGACTGAAGGTAAATGTTAACAAAAGCAAAGTCATGATATTTTCCAGCGGAAGGCCTTGTGCAGATTTAAAATTTTCCTTCATGGGGCAGACAGATAAAATTCATGAATTTAACTTTCTTGGTATGCTATTTAGCAGGACCGGCAATTTTAGTAAAAAAATAAACTAGAGGCTTTTTAAGATATTGCTCACCTGACTTTTCTTGGTTTTTCGAAATTATATTAAAAAAAAAGCTACAAAGTAACAACACTTGGCCAGCACCTCAAATGGAAAGGAACAAACATGTTTGGTTTCATTCAATTCAGTGGTTCTCTAAACGAAGAAATGTGTCATAAGTTACGAGCGATGTTCGTACATGTAAGCGTAACACAACGTCGCGAAAATTGCGTAACGTTCAAACCAAAACTTTGACTGAAACGTTGTTATTAAGCAAGTGCGACATTCTTGTAAGACTCTACAAAATCCGACGATGCGTTTTAAACTACTTATTGAAAATTCATGTATTTTAGATTTTTGAAAAATTAAGATCAATAACATTTAAAAAATCATGAAAATGACAGATTTGTCCTTGTATTATGGAACGATTTTATTTCTATGATGTCATTAAAACGTCATAAAAATATGCATAAAAGACTGAAGGAACCTTTCTGTTTAATAATGGAACAAAACGTTTTTCAAAATATGAAATAATTAGGACGAAAATCATAGTTTAGTGGTTACAATAAATGAAAAATGTTACGCGAGACAGCCTAAAAAAAGCCGGGTTTTTTTTTAATGAAGCTTGTCGCATACAGCATAAAACATAGTTTAAACAATTTTTTTTTGTCGTTTTTATTTTAAAAAAAAATTGTTTTTAAAAAGGTACAATAGCAAAGAATATGATATCACAAAATTGTATATTTTGGACTTGCATTTTGTCAACTACATCGACTTTCTAGTTAGGTACGAACATCGCGCGTAACATGTATGTATTTTTCTTAGGGTCCTATGTTAAACTAAGTTTCCTGTTGACGGCCATCTTAGATGATGGATGGGCTACAAAGAAACAACTCTTGGTCAGCACCTCATAAGGAACCTTCATGCTATGTTTTAATTTCATTCCATTCAGTGGTTCTCTAAAAGAAGTCATGTATATGCAAATCAAAGGGCAATATGTTAAACTAAGTCCCCCGCTGGCGTCCATCTTGGACGATGGATCGGCTACAAAATAACAACACTTGGTCAGCACCCCATAAGGAACATTTGTGCTATGTTTAACTACATTCCATTCAGTTGTTCTCTAAAAGAATTCATTTGAATGCATTTCCCATAGGGTTCTATGTTAAACTAAGTCCCCCACTGGCGCCATCTTGGATGATGGGTCGGCTACAAAGTAACAAAACTTTGGTCAGCACCTCATACGGAACATTCATTCAAAACTGTCTTATTTGGCTTATCAATTATTATACAAATTGTCGGTCGACAATCATTTTGAATCGCCATCGTCGATGGTTAAAGTTTTTGATGATACTGGCTTTTCCTATATTAAGACAGCTTTTTCCTAGCTCAGACTGGCTTATTCGTTCGATAAAGATGTTCCTACATGATAAATTTAGACAGGAATGGCATTCACAAATGTTAAATTCACCAAAATCCTTAAATCATGGATTATTTAAGGAGACATTTCAGTTTGCATGTTTTTTTAATATATTGGAAGATAAAGACATCTATACGCTGTGTAAGTTTAGACACTGATATATGTGTGTGTGTGCATTTAACGATAGTTAGTGTATGCCTGCGTGTATGTATTTTGTGGATGTTTATTATCAATACGTTTGTTTTCATTGCTCTATGTATTTATATCTCTGTATCGTTGTACCTTATGGTTTATGAGAATAAAGATGATTATTATTATTATAGGTAAAGCGATATATCAGGGCTCTTCTATGAACCTCCCTTTTTTGTAAAGAAGTCAACAGCTATCACTGTGTTTATTTTCAGAAGAAGGAGTTTTGAACAGCCAGCATGAAAGGTTGTCGTATCGAGGTCAAATTTTGGAATGCAACAAATTACAATCATAATAAATGCATTAAAAACAACACGTGCATCATTTAAGAGTTTGGAAGTGTTTTAAGTTAATGAAGTATAAATTAAATGCATTCCAATTAAAAAGAATTCAATGGATTTTTCTGGACAAACTTTTTTTCCGCCTTCGGCGAAGAACACAGAGTTCGCGAAAAGTCCTCAAGATTTCACAACCAAAATTTTGCATAGGACTGACACAATTTTTTTTTCAATAGATTAATTTAGTGAGGACTAGCAGATTTTCTTCAAGGACCACCAGGAGAAAAAAGATTTTGCGAACTCCATTTTTTTGGCGACAAGTCGAAAACAAGGCAGCTGAGGGTGAAACAAACAATTTATTTGAATCAGTGTCAAAAATTATTATTTTTTTTCTCCAAAAACTTGAAACAAACTATTTTTTCCAAAAAAATCCATAACTATTTCTAGAACGGGAATCCCAGGATATCGCACTCAAAGTCAAATTCCAAGAAATCCCTATTTTATTTTAAAAATTTCCTCCAGCATCTAATACACATTTCATGTTTGATAAAAGACTAAATCATCGAAATGTTACCTCCGCGTGGAATGAAATCTCCATTGACGTATTGGTAAAGAGTGCTCTCTATCACGTCCGCACTTTTGTCGAGTATGGCATGCCGAATAAACATAAGATTACGGAATATTTTTAAATTACAGAACAATGACATAAGTTGTTATTCAGGCGACACAAAACGACACCATATAACAGTTTTGGTAAATGATTTTAACCCGTTTTATAAAACACTAAACATGGAAACATATGAAATAAAAATCCCCCAAAACGTTGTAAGGAAAATAAGAATTTAGAGACACGAAGCACGTAATAAACAAAATTATAAACTTGAATAGTTTAGGCAGCAACCATTTGATTTTCGGGGGGGGGGGGGGGGGGGGGGGGTGGCTATGGGTTTTTTTGGAAAAAAAATTTTGTTTCCAGTTTTTGGTGAAAAAAATAATTTGTTTTGAACCCTGAGAAAAAAAAATTGTTTGTTTCACCCTCAGCTGCCACTATATGTAATGCTAAAATTGAAAGGAAAAAATTGTTTTCGGTTTGTCGCTTAAAAAATAGATAGGCGAAAAAAAAAGTTTGTACAGAAAAAAAAACCCATAGCCCCCCCCCCCCCACAGAAAATCAAATGGTTGCTGCCTTAGTCACTTTATGACTTTATGACAAAAATATCTCTATCTTCTTAAGTTGTTACCCAAAATACGAGAGAGGATTTAAAAAAATCGTCATTTAAGAGCAATCATTACTTTAAAAAGTCTTCTTACTATAACTGAAATTTTGACTTGTTTTCCTATCTATAGAATCTAGACCAATGTCCTTTTTTTAATGCCGTATGTAGATTTGTGTTGTTGGGTTACTCAATGAAAAGTTTAACAGATTACTGAATCGCATTCATTACAGCGTACGCAAATGTACAGATTACTGAAACGCATTCATAACAACGTACGCAAATGTACAGATTACTGAAACGCATTCATAACAATGTACGCAAATGTACAGATTACTGAAACGCATTCATAAAAACGTACGCAAATGTACAGACTACGGAAACGCATTCATAACAACGTACGCAAATGTACAGATTACTGAAACGCATTCATAACAATGTACGCAAATGTACAGATTACTGAAACGCATTCATAACAACGTACGCAAATGTACAGACTACGGAAACGAATGCATAACAACGTACGCAAATGTACAGATTACTGAATCGCATTCATAACAATGTACGCAAATGTACAGATTACGGAAACGCATTCATAACAATGTACGCAAATGTACAGATTACTGAAACGCATTCATAACAACGTACGCAAATGTACAGACTACGGAAACGCATTCATAACAACGTACGCAAATGTACAGATTACTGAAACGCATTCATAACAATGTACGCAAATGTACAGATTACTGAAACGCATTCATAACAACGTACGCAAATGTACAGACTACGGAAACGAATGCATAACAACGTACGCAAATGTACAGATTACTGAATCGCATTCATAACAATGTACGCAAATGTACAGATTACGGAAACGCATTCATAACAATGTACGCAAATGTACAGACTACGAAAACGCATTCATAACAATGTACGCAAATGTACAGATTACTGAATCGCATTCATAACAATGTACGCAAATGTACAGACTACGGAAACGCATTCATAACAATGTACGCAAATGTACAGATTACTGAATCGCATTCATAACAATGTACGCAAATGTACAGACTACGGAAACGCATTCATTACAGCGTACGCAAATGTACAGATTACTGAATCGCATTCATTACAATGTACACAAATGTACAGAATACTGAATCGCATTCATAACAATGTACGCAAATGTACAGACTACTGAATCGCATTCATAACAACGTACACAAATGTACAGACTACTGAATCGCATTCAAAACAATGTACGCAAATGTACAGACTACGGAAACGCATTCATAACAATGTACGCAAATGTACAGACTACGGAAACGCATTCATAACAATGTACGCAAATGTACAGATTACTGAATCGCATTCATAACAGCGTACGCATGACTTTATCAATTATTTCATAAACATAGATTCATAATCTCTTGCTAATTTTTTAATACTTTCAAGTTATGCTTTTAAATCTTTTATTACAGCTTTATTCCTCTGGGTTTCTTTCTTTCTTGTTAACATGTGTTATACTGTATAAACATGCCTATGTAGATAAAACAACTAAAAAGAAAATATGTATTTTTTTTTAGTTTCCGCTGTATAACAACAAACCAACAAAAAGTGTTGCCTTCTTTAAAAAAAATCTATGCATGGATTTTATTTTTTTTTACATTTGATATTATTCTTTTGAGTTTTTTGTTGTCGTCTCTCCTTTCGTCCTGGTTTTGTTTGACTGGCTTTTTATAGTCCTTTAAAGTTCATTTTCAAGCTTAATGCACGCAGTATCTAAATCATTGTTTGAAAGTTCTTCTCTATGTCATTAATCTGCATGAAATATTGACCACTGCACGTTCAGAAAATTAGATATTCCCTTTAATTGCAGTAGTGTATACGTTATCAAGTAGGGAATTCGTCTAATCCTTTTGTCAGATAAACGCGTCTCGTCACTCGTCCTATTATTTTAAATTTCCGATACAAAGAAAAACTTTTAGTATATATAATGGAATAAGAAAGGAAGTAACCCATCAAAGATATAACGGTTGTGTTTCGTGTACATAAGAACATTCTTAGTTATTTAAACTATTTGTTCTGTCCGATCCCGGGGGTGAGTTAGTCTAACCGGTTGAATCCAACAGGCATTGAAAAAGCACAAATTTCTCCAAACACATCTTTATTGGATGTTACGGAAGCGTATTAGGGCCATAGAAAAAAATAAAATTGGTAGTGACCTTTTTTTTCAAAGTCAAAATTTTGGCATTTCAAATCTCAAAATTTCGACTTTAACTCGAAATTTTAACTTTTCTTATCTTGAAATTTTGACTCTTTTAAAACTCGAAATTTCAACTCTTTTAAAACTCGAAATTTCGACTTTTTCTAAACTCGAAATTTCGCCTTCTCTAAACTCGAAATTTCGACTTCATTTAAACTCGAAATTTCGACTTCTTTTAAACACAAACTTTCGACTTCTTTTAAACTCAAAATTTCAACTTTCTTTAAACTTAAAATTTCGACTTTTCCTCAGTATTTATACGTTTGCGATTACCACATTCACAGTCATTTATATCAGCGAGGCGGAGAGCCATATACATCACAAACTTCATAAGCATATTTTAATAAACTAAACCATGTTAGAGAGGTTATTTTAGATAGAAAATCTTGTTCTTGGCGAAGAAGAAATAAAATATGTTTCACGTTCAAATACATATTTCAAGTCTGAACTTCAGATATGTGTATCAAGACACCCCCGCTATTCCGACACACCTATATTACGACATACTTTTATTCAACAGTCTAATATATAAAGACAAGGGTTAATAGTTGTGTTATAAGAATAAACTAGAAAACTGAGCAACTCATTGGTCGTCCTGAATATGAATGGCATTTTGTTTAAACAAGGCAAAGTCAGTGACTTGCTATTGGGATACCAAACAGGCCTTTGAAACTGTGATGCTAAATGTCCTCAGATCTGACGATACTATGACAGTGTCGTGGAAACTAAAAAATGAAATAATGGGGGGGGGGGGGGGGGTTCTTGCAACATGCATGTTCTGTTTACGAATGATTTCCTCAATATTAAATACTAATCCATATCTTAATTCAAGAACAAAACCAATTTCTGAATATAAATTGACAAAATGTGTGGAAGACGCTTTAATAATTTGCGTCCATGTCTACTCCTTCTAAAATTGTTATAACTGTGTTTGAATACTAACATCAAAGTTTTAAAAGTAATTAAAAAAAATAAAAATTTCGAGATTTCAACATTTGAAATTTGAGTTTACAAAAAGTCGAAATTTTGAGTTTAAAATAAGTTGAAATTTCGGGTTTAAAATAAATCGAAATTTCGAGTTTTAAAAAAAGTCGAAGTTATGAGTTTAAAATAAGTTGAAATTTCGGGTTTAAAATAAGTCGAAATTTCGAGTTTTAAAAAAGTCGAAATTTTGAGTTTACAAAAAGTCGAAATTTTGAGTTTAAAATAAGTTGAAATTTCGGGTTTAAAATAAGTCGAAATTTCGAGTTTTAAAAAAGTCGAAGTTATGAGTTTAAAATAAGTTGAAATTTCGGGTTTAAAATAAGTCGAAATTTCGAGTTTTAAAAAAGTTGAAATTTCGAGTTTTAAATTAACCGAAATTTTGAGTTTTGAATAAGTCAAAATTTCGAGTTTAAAGTGGAAATTTCTACTTTTTGTAATTCGAAATTTCGAGTTTCAAAAAAGTCAAAATTTCGACTTTTCAAAAAGTAGAAATTTTAAGACTTTAGAAAGTCAAAATTTCAAGTTTAAGTCAAAATTTCGTGATTTTAAAAGTCAAAATTTCAAGTTAAAGTCAAAATTTCGAGATTAGAAAAGTCAAAATTTTGACTTTGAAAAAAAAGTTCAATGCAAATTTTATTTTTTCTATGTCCCTAATACGCTTCCGTAGGATGTCAACAGGTAAAAGGTACAAAAGATAAAATAAAAACAACCTTGTGTAATTTTACAAACACATACGTAGTCAAAAATACAATTTTTAATACAATGTCAAAAAAATGTTTACAAATATTTATGACACAAATGGCGTTTCCATACCAAAATTTAATCGAAAAAGAGGACACTTTATATAAAGCAAATATACAAAATTTTAAGGGCGATAAAAAAATATACATTATAATACAAAAGTAGCATAACTTACAGTGTGGTGGACAATAATACGCCTAAAAATGTATCCAAAGTTCTGAAGCGACCATACAAGAGTGGCGTTGAGAGATAATCACATACAAAGTATGTATTTTGTATGGAAAGCATGTAAAAATGTTGCAGAACACTATTCAAAACAAGGAATGAATGGATTTATATTCGCCATTCTTGTTCATTTGGAAAGTAACAGTTGATTTATCAATCAATATGCCAACATCAATGATAATTCAAGGTAGCTGGTTCATATTCAAAGTATATTGGGTTTCTGTCGATCATACATTTATATGATACTTTAGTGTGCTGTTGGTTTTTTTTATTTTGTCCGATCGAGTTACCATCATGGTGCTGAGCTCGATTGCATTGTCGTACGTATAGTCATTGGTGTAAACAGTATCACAGTGTTACTTGCCAATATTTTTTTTATTCTCATTCCATTTCTTCATGTTTTATGCATCAAACAGCAAGTTAAGAGGAGGGGGTGTATTTGAAAAAAAATGTAGTCGTGAATTATAAAGTAAGTAGTTATGTTATAAATTAGCACTTCGGAAATTGTCAAAAGATTTCAAGACCCCCTAAACAGAGTTGTCCATAATTTGAGTTATAGCCTTTTTGTCGAGCCTTCAACTTATTTTGATGACTTTTTATAGTGTTTGAAGCAAATGTTTGAAATCATAACATTTTTTTTCCATTTATAGTATACATGTATTTCTGATAAATGGACTTTGATTCTTACAGTTCACATGTACAGGCAGTCTTGGATTACATTTGTTTACATTAATAAAGAATGGATTGTTAAAAAACTAGGACAGAAGCTAATCCTAAAGAACTTGTATATAAAGAGAAAGAATCCCAGGCTTTTTGATTTTTGTGTCTTCCTTTTCGGTAATTGTCATTATAAAATATATTTTCTGTGTTCATATGTATATAGGGAGAGGATGCCACTAGCTCCCAATCCCTTTTGATACCTTTTTTCAAATGAGAAATCATAAGAAGATGTGGTATGAGTGCCAATGAGAAAACTCTCCATCCAAGTCATAATTTGTAAAAAGATATGTTTTATGGTACTTCAAAACTTCAATCTAAAAAAATGCTTTCTCTCAAGTATGATATGGTCTGCTTCTTTAAGGCACTATAGGGGTTTTGTTCCGGTAATTTTACCTTTAGCAATCGTACCATATCATTTTCATATTAATAATTCTAACATTTTGCAAACACTTTTCACTTTTATACATGATTATTGAAACCAATTTAAAGGGATTTAATTAATATCGTCCTCGGTGTTGCATACCCGAAATTAGATTTTCAAAATGACAACTTATGTATATATTTTTCGTCTGTTGTGTAGGTAAGGAACACAAGTATCCGTGTACACCCAAGGCGTCTGTTTCTGTCATTAAGAAGGTTTATTACTAGTATCAAAATATCTGACAATTATTACACACCCTTAATATACCCTTTTCATATCTTTTTTTATCCTGTTCTTACTAACAGCTACAGATATCGATAGTTTTAATGCCTCGTAGACGAAAATTAAGATATAGATATTAATATTTCAACCGGAGTTATTGTGATTAGACAAACAAGCACTCCTACCATAACGCGGACGTGACAGAAGACACCTTTAAACAGTGTCATCAACAAACGTTTGGTATAAAATGTAATTTGTCCACGTTTTTGTTTATATATCATATAAAACAAATGGCTTGGGTTCAGATATTTTTTAATTTCATGTTGAAATAACTTGTTATACATATAATGGTAAGTATATATAGCACGCAAATTCTCTTTGACTTTACCCGAATAGTTTGTGTAATTGTCATACATATGTCTTGCACATTTAAAGTACAGCACGAGTGATATACAAAACTGTAGGAGGGTCGGACAGGGTAAAGGGAGACAGGGATAGAGGGGTGTGAGGAAGGAGCGGCGGACAGGGTAAAGGGAGACAGAGATAGAGGGTGTGAGGAAGGAGGGGCGGACAGGGTAAAGGGAGACAGGGATAGAGGGGTGTGAGGAAGGAGGGCGGACAGGGTAAAGGGAGACAGGGAAAGAGGGGTGTGAGAAAGAAGCGGCGGACAGGGTAAAGGGAGACAGGGATAATGGGGTGTGAGGAAGGAGGGGCGGACAGGGTACAGGAAGACAGGGATAGAGGGGTGTGAGGAAGGAGGGCGGACAGGGTAAAGGGAGACAGGGATAGAGGGGTGTGAGAAAGAAGCGGCGGACAGGGTAAAGGGAGACAGGGATAATGGGGTGTGAGGAAGGAGGGGCGGACAGGGTACAGGAAGACAGGGATAGAGGGGTGTGAGGAAGGAGCGGCGAACAGGGTAAAGGGAGACAGGGATAGAGGGGTGTGAGAAAGAATTTAACGGCAATAGGACATTTTAGCGAGAAAAAAATAGGAAGTTTTAGCGCCAGATTTTTAACCCATTTTAACAAAAATTAAAATTGTCAAAGCCTATTGAAGCGAAACATTTTTAACCCTTTTCAGTAAATAAATAATATAAAATATTTTTTTTAAATGTTTAATAGACTCAAGACAGAACAATATAAAACATGTTCATTCAAATACAGCACTAATAGACTCAAGACAGTACAACATAAAACAATATAAAACATTTCAATTAAAATACAGCACTTAAAGTCTTAAAAGTTAAATCAAATGTTAAAAGTCTTTTCTAGCCTTAAATTTATAACCTAGAGAATGTACGTAATGGGCTCTAGATAAACCCCTTGTACAAGACTGTTCATAGAATTGCATTAATAGGACCTGATCTTTCTCTTTATCTATGCTTCGTATTTTTATATATATGTTGTTGTTTGTAATTTCATAATAGTATCGAGGAAAACATCTAACCAATATAAATTACTGTTCGTGGTACATATAGTAAGATGAGCATTATTCAACGAAGTAAATTTTCGTTAAAATGGGCTATCGAAAATACAGGTGAGCGGATTAACCT
The DNA here is from genome assembly GCF_036588685.1 of Mytilus trossulus. Lineage (NCBI taxonomy): Eukaryota > Metazoa > Mollusca > Bivalvia > Mytilida > Mytilidae > Mytilus > Mytilus trossulus. Next base: position 81,598,519 of record NC_086386.1, read on the forward strand.
GGCGCTTAAATGGGCTCTAATGTTGGCGCTCAAATGTCCCCTTGATAGTTTTAATTTGTTCGCTCAAATGTCCTGCGTCCTTGGATAAAGGGAGACAGGGATAGAGGGTGGGAGGAAGGAGAAAAGGGACCGAAGAAAGGAGAAAAGGGATGAAAAGGAGACAAAAATGTATATTAAAATTATTAAAATTAAGCAGGAAAACAATCATTTACTAAATGAGTTAATTAACAGATTCAAGAAAGTGCTAATATTAATAAAAAGTAAAATATCCAACAAACAAAAAATGACTCCGAAAAAATAGTGAATTGGACCTGGTTTTATGGCTAGCCAAACCTCTTACTTGTATGACAGTCGCAGACCCCCCCCCCCCCCCCAAATGCATGATAGTCACGGAAAAAATATTCCAAACGTCGTCACTAATTTATTACGATCTCTTATATATATGGAGAAAGACTAAAAACTAACAATTTCCGGTTCAAGTAGTGTATAAGGGTACATAGTTCCAGCGGAAGGAATATTTAATGAGTAAATCGATATTACTGAGTAAATTGGAATGAATGATGATTAAATATAGTTCATTATTAAAAGTAGGACAGTTTGGATCTTTTTTATGATTGAAAAACTTAGTGTTATATATTTAACACTCAGAAACGTGTTCTGCCACCCAAACGTGTCCGATTCCACCAAACATGTCTAGTTGAAAACAGCGCCAAAGCGTATCATTTGTATAAACGCCCAAACGTGTCCATTTCCCAACTAACCCCCAAACGTGTCCATATCAAGCTTTACTTGGTTATTGCTATTTCATTAACGTATACTAATTTTACCATTTCATTAAAAATATAAATAGACATGTTAGTACTTTTTTAAACCGGCAGAATTAAACTGGGTTAAAGTGGGGGTGTCGTTTCGGCTATATCGTATGTAAATTGTAAGCAAACATGTTTAGTTAAACTGTACAGTTTACGGGTCAAAGTGTCCATTTCTCTGCGCATTAAACTTTAATGTTCTCCCTAATTATGCATGAAATACTGGCAACTGGACAATTCGCAATCAACAGTCTAAAGTTAATTTATTCAGTAGAACTGAAAAAACATTAAAACTTGTATGTTTTCTCTAAATATGCATGAAATACTTGCAACTGGACAATACGCAACAAACAGTCTAAAGTTTATCTTAACAATAGAACAGTAAAAAACAAAAAATAAAAACAGGTAGCCTATGTTCTCTCTAAATAGAACTGCAAAAACATTAAAACTTGTATGTTCTTTCTAAATATGCATGAAATACTTGCAACTGGACAATACGCGATCATCAGTTTAAAGTTAATGTGTACAGTATAACTGTAAAAACATTAAAACTTGCAAAACAAGTGTTCGCTCTAAATATACATAAAGTACTTGTGTCTGGACAATACGTAATCAACAGTCTAAAGTTTATTTATACACTACAAAATAAATTTGCAATTAAAACGGGCGTTGATCACACAATAATAATATTCATAAAAAAAGAATCTATAAAACCTATGCATGAAATATGTGGCACTGGACGTTATGTCTCATTATCGTGTTTATTTAGTGATGCTGGAAAACTAAAATTTATTAAAATAACGGATAACCAGTTTATGATTTGATAAGATTTTAAAATACACACAAACTATTGACAAAAGTGAGAGAAAAAAATGCTGTGCAATGCAATGCAATATGCAGATAAATATAAAAGTTTATTAATAATGAAAGATTAATTTTGCAATTATTATAATCATTAAAACCCTACATTGAACATTGAACTAACTAAATCTGATAAATGACAACTTCATCACCTGTGTCTCCCATCATATAATTGCCGTCAACGTTATCAGCAATTTTATTTAGGAGATACATGTATTAGCGCTACAAGACGTGTGACGTTTTGGCGTTAAATATTGGACACGTTTTGGCAAATAACAATTATCGGACACGTTTGGGGGTTATGAAATCGGACACGTTTGGGGAATATTGTACATTTCGGACACGTATAGGGAGAAAAGACACGTTTGGGGGAATCGAACACGTTTGGGGGGAAGGACACGTTTGGGAGTGTTACATATATATTGGTGGGCTGGTCAGTGCCGGGAAAAAATCCGCAACTTTCCGTTTACTGCCAAGCTTGTTTTTTTCTAAAGTACACAAGAATATTTGCCGTCAGTGACGTTAACAATAACGTCGCGTCATAAGATTTTGAGTAAAAGGGTATGACGTCTTTCAGTGATTGATTGACAATTTTGAGACCTCTTTCTTCTCTATGCGTAGAAATATTATTCTTTTTCGGTAATACTTTTATGAAATATGACTTTTTAAAATTCCATGGGCAAACGTAAGTAGTATTGATTTTGGAAATTTTGGTCCCAACATTTTAGGAATTAGGGACCAAAAAGGGTCCAAATAAGCATTTTCTTGGTTTTCGCACTATAACTTTAGTTTAAGTTAATAGAAATCTATGAAATTTTGACACAAGGTTTATGACCACAAAAGAAAGGTTGGGATCGATTTTGGGAGTTTTGGTTTCAACAGTTTAGGAATTAGGGGCCAAAAAAGGGCCCAAATAAGTATTATTCTTGGTTTTCGCACAATAACTTTAGTTAAAGTAAATAGAAATCTATGAAATTTAAACTCAATATTTATGACTATAAAAGGAAGGTTGGTATTGATTTTGGGAGTTTTGGTCCCAACAGTTAAGGAAAAAGGGACCCAAAGGGTCCAAAATTAAACTTTGTTTGATTTCATCAAAATTGAACAATTGGGGTTCTTTAATATGCCGAATCTAACTGTGTATGTAGATTCTTAATTTTTGGTCCCGTTTTCAAATTGGTCTACATTAAGGTCCAAAGGGTCCAAAATTAAACTTAGTTTGATTTTAACAAAAATAGAAACCTTGGGGTTCTTTGATATGCTGAATCTAAAAATGTACTTAGATTTTTGATTATTGGCCCAGTTTTCAAGTTGGCCCAAATCGAGGTCCAAAATTAAACATTGTTTGATTTCATCAAAAATTGAATAGTTGGGGTTCTTTGATATGCCAAATCTAACTGTGTATGTAGATTCTTAATTTTTGGTCCAGTTTTAAAATTGGTCTAAATTAGAGTGCAAAGGGTCCAAAATTAAACTAAGTTTGATTTTAACAAAAATTAAATTCTTGGGCCTCTTTGATATGCTGAATCTAAACATGTACTTAGATTTTTGATTATGGGCCCAGTTTTCAAGTTGGTCCAAATCAGGATCTAAAATTATTATATTAAGTATTGTGCAATAGCAAGTCTTTTCAATTGCACAGTATTGTGCAATGGCAAGAAATATCTAATTTCACAATATTGTGAAATAGCAAATTTTTTTTTAATTAAGAGTTATCTTTCTTCGTCCAGTATAGTAAGCAAGAAATATCTGCAAGAATTTTTTTTTAATTGGAGTTATCTTTCTTTGTCCAGAATCAACTTAAATCTTTGTTATATACAATATACAATGTATATTCACTTTTTACTACCAACTGATAAATTTAAATAATCTTTACCATTCAGTGATAACAAGCAGTTTTTTTACATCTTAATATTTTATGATGTATTTAAATGAGTAGTAATTGTTGCAAACTCCATTAGAATATTTTAATTGAAATTAGTTTTGGAATAAGGGAAAGGGGGATGTGATTAAAAAATTGGGTTCAATTTTTCTCATTTGAAATTTTATAAATAAAAAAAGAAAATTTCTTCAAACATTTTTTTGAGAGGATTAATATTCAACAGCATAGTGAATTGCTCTAAGAGAAAACAAAAATTTTAAGTTCATTTGAATACATTCATTCTGTGTCAGAAACCTATGCTGTGTCAACTATTTAATCACAATCCAAATTTAGAGCGGAATCCAAGTTGAATGTTGTGTCCATACTTGCCCCAACCGTTCAGGGTTCAACCTCTGCGGTCGTATAAAGCTACGCCCTGCGGAGCATCTGGTTTAAATTGATTTTTATCGGTCATTCTATTTGGATTGCAATTCGCTCATTGAATGTTTTATGCTTGTTGTATTGTTTGATTTCGATTCAGCGTACTGAAGAATCATTATTGCATAAAAGTTGCACATGCAGTGCATCAAAATTGGTTTTTCGACTGCTATCATTATTTAGTGAAACTGTAATATTTCTTTGTTTTTGTTTTTTTTATACAATACAAAAAAGAAAAATCAGCAGAAAATCCACACAAATTAAAAGACATTAAAAATTGCATAAAAGTATGGCCAACGCGGCTTAATGAAAAATTGAAAGCACTTTGCATGCAACTAAGCATCGTGCCGTAGCCCCTCCCACAGTACACAAAAAAAGCGACGTCACTGAAACCTATTGTTCGACGTCAAGAAAAAAAACATCGGCCGAAAATCGGCCCGTGGCAGTCAACGTAGTTTATACAAATCGGCCTAAAATCGGCCCATGGCACAGAAAACGTTAAATATTAGTTTACAATTTAACATAGAAAACATAGACGAATGAGTGCCGAATGTCGACCTGCCGATCTTACTTTTAAGCATACATAGATAAATAAGTGCCGACTGCCGACCTCACTAATAGGAACAACTTCAACGTTATTTTAATACATTAAGTATCTTTGTACGTATGATTTTCTATTTTTTTAGCATATAAATATATATTTTTTAACCGGAACTATTTGTCCCTATATTCTACTTGAGCCCAATTTCCAGGAGTATATTGTGAGCCTGTGTATGTATAGAGATACGTGTCACCATCCTTGTTTGGTGTTGGTCTTTTTTATAGATAAATTGTTTCGAAGTTGACCGATATGAATAGAATTTGGCAGAAAAAGGATGACGCTACTTAATATACAGTAACGTTTGAATTATTGAGAGGCATTGGCAAAATATGTAACGGGATCTGAGTGATGTTTGTTATTTTGTTTTCATTTCCCTTGTCTAGTTTTGTAAATTTCCTATTAATTCTACTGATTGAGTTTTATTTCAAACTAACAGGATGCACATTCAGCTTCAAAAAAATCATTAAGTGATTTCCATGTACATTTTGAATTGAATGATTTGAGGTTGCAAAATGAACAGTGGCAAATATTTCAGGCATGTTCAGGACGATACAATTAAATTTCAAATTGTTGTGTCTAAAAGACGTATTTCTAATAAAGCCATCAAAAAAGGTTACTAATAAAAACATTCCGTCAGTTATAAAAGTGAAAGATAAAATAATACATGTTTTCAATATACACAATATAGTATATTCTCCGTCTGATGTACACGATTGGGTTACGGACAAACCTTGCAAACTATTTTCAATGTAACTTCAATAGTATGTCTTTCGTGAAAATTAATACAATAAAAAAAATCTGAGAACATACATGCATCCTCTATAGAAATAATATGTTTCGAAAAACGGAATTGAAAGAAAAAAAAAGAAACAGGGTCTGAATGCTCTAATTTTATTTCGTCCCATCGAGTGCGCATTAACTTCGGGGTTGACATCCCAAAATGACTTTTTCCTCATTCCGATGTTGCTGTCCTGGATAAACGGCGCATATACGATTACCGTATTGACAATCTATTTTTACAAGCTTCCGGAACTATATTTTCTGTACATTCCAATAATATTCCGAAACTGGTTTCACTTGGAACATTTGGAGAAAGTTGTGCATGCTTTAAATTATCCAAGTTCAAGGACACTTTTTTTTATTATTCTTTGTTAATTCCATTCCAAAAATGATTTTCTGTCTGATTTTCAACGACTGCTTGTACTATGTATTTTCGATAAACTATATCCCGTATTATTTTCCAATAGAATTTTATTTTTTATTATGCAGCGTTTTTCGGCAATCCTTTTAAAACGAATTGATTTCTTTACGAAATTGCACTTATAATGTCACAAAAATCGTCCGTATTTGCAAACATCCTGCGTTTCTATAGTTTGGATTTGTACTTAAAAAACAAATTCATCGGGAAACGGCACCATCAGACTAGGTGACCATTGATCAGCTTTACAAATTCAATGCAAACAGACAGCAGTCAGTGAAAACGTTATTGAGATTCTTGCTGCAGAATCAACAACACCTCTATCTTGTGAAAGGACAAGACGGGGACGAGCCATAAACAAACAAGACATTTGATCGATTTCTCTTAAAATTAGCACCCTATACACTATAAAATTGAGAATGGAAATAGGGAATGTTTCAAAGAGACAACAACCCGACCATAGACCAGACAAATAGCTTTTCATGTTTTCAGGGCGGGAGAAAAGAGAAAGGTACTCCCTGTCCGCCACTCATATAGGAAGTTTTACTATATAAACCATTGTTTTAGCGTATTTGTTTTCTTTGGTCGGCCAATTTAGATTATTGTTCTATTAAAATCTTAACACAAGTCATTTTTTTTTACAAGAAAGTTTTTTTTACAAAACTATTCCCCAAATGAATGTGCGGAAGTAACGCAACAATAAATTAACCAAATATGGACGTTACACAGGCTAAGCTGCAGGAGGAGCTAGCTTAAGGACAGTTTATATTTAAGAAATAATTCATGGAAGCCATAGATTATTGGAAATTTACACATGGCCTGGGCCGTGATATTCGAATTTTATCCTGAGCGTTAGCGAGGGATAAAATCAAGGAATATCACGGCCCAGGCCATGTGTAAATTTCCAATAATCTATGGCTTCCATGAATTATTTCGATTCTAATAGGACAAATACGATCATTAAAAAAACTGAAGCGAGGGTGGGTATAAATATGTGTGTATGGCTGTTCTTTTTTACTCCCTGATAGATAAAGCTCATCATTTTAATAGATCCGTAGCTTGCACGGATTATTTCGTGAACAACCGCTGAAAAAAAATATGTTTCATTCTCAAAACCAACAATTGTTATGTTGATTTATATGTTTTTTCCCGTGAGCTACCGTCAAATCCAAAGTTGACATTTTGTAACCAATGAGCCGCCATGTTGACTTGCTGAAATCAGTACATATGCGAATAATGCAATAGAATAGAAAATCAAACATAACCTACCTTGATAATCAATTTTAATACATTTGTAAACGACATATCAATAGTTAACGTAACAGAAAACGTTCAACTCTAGAGTTTTCATTTGTATGACGTCATGTTTTAAAATGACTTCAATGCGCCAAAAACATTAATAGACTTTCGCGGAATTTTATTTAATTTTTATTTTGTTGGTTTCTCCGAGCTCTTATGCATTACTTCTTTTTATTGTGCATCCGAATAAGAATAAAAGTGATTTTGTCTTTTCTGAATTGCAATTTTTAAAACAATTAAATCGACAAAGGGTTTGCAAATAGGTTTCAATACATGTGGATTTACGTGGGAAGTATATTGTAACAGCCATTATTATGTACACCACGGAGTCTGCGCTAAGTATAGATATATCGAGAATTTTATCACAGTGTTGTTTACAAAGCGAAAGAAGCACGTCATATTAGAATTATTGATAGTACAGTAACGGTCACTGTACTGGTAATCTTTAATAATAAGAAACGGCATTAATTGAGCTTGTTTCAGATTTATGGACATAGCCAAGCCTTCTTAGTACTCTATTCTTTGATTAAAAGTTTTATCGTCAGTATGGGATTTCTTCCCTTTTGGGCTTTTTTTTTAGATCAAGGTAGAACTATATACAATGCAGTTACTAAGTTTTATGCGTATAGATTTAAAATTATTTGAAAAAAACCTTGAATTTCTAAATCACAGACTAGATTCACGTCGTAGGATACCTTCTTTTTGCAATAGTTGATTGAGTATTAACCCCAAACGTTAAGGTATATGTAGCTCGGGGAAAAAAAGGGGGGACTTCAATACTTTATTGATAGGGGTGGCGCTAGGATTCTTTAACCCCACCGTATTCGTATTTAGGGATCGGTCATTATTTATCTCCAGGGAGTCTGCAAAAAAAGTAGGGGGGGTCATGATGTAAATTCAATCAGATAGAGGTGGCCATTCTGTTTCTTGTTGATCAAGTAGAGGGGTTATGATTTTATTGGCCATGGATTCATTGATCACCATATACCATGACCATATACATGTATAGTTGCTAAGGCCCTTCAGTGCTTACTAGTTTGACTCTGTCACAAATATTAAACTGTCACTAATCTATCTAAACAAGTCACTTTACTCTTTGACTAATTGTATTGTCAACTGACCAATGAATATTACCCCAAAATGTGCAAAATTAATCACTTTTATCATGTTTTTTCTTAGGCATGTCAGATGTTATAGGACACTTAAGAGACTAGGAATAGAGACTATAAGATTGGTGTGATAATCCTGGCTTCACGACAGTAAAAGTAGACTTTGCTTTTTGAAGGTTACACCATTTCAAAATTTTCTAGAGGAACTCATTTATATTTTATAAACTGTTGTTTCATTTGTAAATCATATATTCTATAAAGACATTTTCAAAGCGTTTTCTACTTTTTTTTTATCCGTATCTTAAATATACCTCATATATATTTCCAATATTAATGTATGAATGATTGGTTCATTGTGGAAGACGTCTTAATGTGGAAATAAACGTGTCAGATCGGAGAGAGACAATGTGGAAATAAATATGTCAGAGCGGAGAACGACAATGTGGAAATAAATGTGTCAGAACGGAGAGAGACAATGTGGAAATAAATGTGTCAGATCGGAGAGAGACAATGTGGAAATAAATATGTCAGATCGGAGAGAGACAATGTGGAAATAAATGTGTCAGATCGGAGAGTGACAATGTGGAAATAAATATGTCAGATCGGAGAGAGACAATGTGGAAATAAATGTGTCAGATCGGAGAGTGACAATGTGGAAATAAATGAGTCAGAGAGGAGAGTGACAATGTGGAAATAAATATGTCAGAGCGAAGAGTGACAATGTAAAAATAATTGTGTCAGAGCGAAGAGTGACAATGTGGAAATAAATGTGTCAGAGCGAAGAGAGACAATGTAGAAATAAATGTGTCAGAGCGAAGAGTGACAATGTGGAAATAAATGTGTCAGAGAGGAGAGTGACAATGTGGAAATAAATGTGTCAGAGCGAAGAGTGACAATGTGGAAATAAATGTGTCAGAACGAAGAGTGACAATGTGGAAATAAATGTGTCAGAGCGAAGAGTGACAATGTAGAAATAAATGTGTCAGAGCGAAGAGTGACAATGTAGAAATAAATGTGTCAGAGCGAAGAGAGACAATGTAGAAATAAATGTGTCAGAGCGAAGAGTGACAATGTGGAAATAAATGTGTCAGAGCGGAGTGTGACAATGTGGAAATAAATGTGTCAGATCGGAGAGTGACAATGTAGAAATAAATGTGTCAGAGCGGAGAATGACAATGTGGAAATAAAAATGTCAGAGCGAAGAGTGACAATGTAGAAATAAATGTGTCGGAGAGGAGAGTGACAATGTGGAAATAAATGTGTCAGAGAGGAGAGTGACAATGTGGAAATAAATGTGTCAGAGCGAAGAGTGACAATGTGGAAATAAATGTGTCAGAGCGGTGAGTGACATTGTGGAAATAAATGTGTCAGAGCGAAGAGTGACAATGTGGAAATAAATGTGTCAGAGAGGAGAGTGACAATGTAGAAATAAATGTGTCAGAGCGAAGAGTGACAATGTAGAAATAAATGTGTCAGAGAGGAGAGTGACAATGTGGAAATAAATCATCTATAATACAATAAATTATTGAAAGACCAGTAAATGCTGCATTTCAAAATCTCTAACTTGAAAAAAGACATCCTGTAATGTATGAATACAATAAAACGTAAGCTCAGATATATCAAACAAAGTTCATTTTGTTTACTCTTTAAAACTGTAAATGACGAATTCATAATTAAACTTAAGTAACTTAAACTCCAATTAGTTGCGAGTCTGGCGAGATGGTGCATATTTTTGGATGAATATCGAGCTAAATATGCCACTTTTTAAAATCTGATTTTATATACTATATTGGAATTTTTGACATTTTGAAAAAAACATTTGGTCTACGATACAGTATTTATTTTTTTTTGTTCAGGAAAGAAACTTTGGTGTTGTAATGTTCATTTTAAATGAATAGTTTGTTTAACTTTATATGGTTTGCACTTTACATTTTACGCAGCACAAACATTTTCACATGGGGTGATAAAATTATCTATTACAGCATAACGTGTTCGATAGAAGTTATTGTGTCTACGTCTTTGTTGTGTTACCTTTGCAATAATTGATAATATGTTAATACAAATGATAGGCTCATTGCCTGTATATAAATCAAATTAATGGCTTTTGTAATTTGAAATAAACACGTTAAAAATGAAAAAGGGAAAATAAATAATTCCCATTTTGGCATAGTTTTGATATTGACTTTTTACTTGAAGATAATATATACTAGTTTAGTGAAAATGAACGCAACACTTAACTCCAAATTGTACACATGAAACTAAAAGTTAAAATAATACAAGACTAACAAAGGCCAGAGTCTCCTGACTTGGTGATAGGCGTAAAAATGCGGCGGGGTTAACATGTTTGTGAGATCTCAACCCTCCCCTATACCTCTAGCCAATGCAGAAAAGTAAACGCATAACAATAAGCACATTACAATTCAATTCAAGAATTGTAATGTGCTTATTACTGAGTTTTAGTCCGAGTTCGATGTCAGAAGATGTATTTTTTTTAATGACATAAATTTGTAATACACAAATCACATCAGACTACTAGCAGTTAACTGACATGCCAGCTCCAGACTTCAACTAAACTGATTGAAATGTATAGTTCGTGTTGAATTTTTATACGCCCTGTTACGGGACGTATTATTGTATACTTCTGTCTGTCCGTCTGTCGTCAACATGTCGGACATTAAAGTCATAATAAACGAATGACCGGTGAAAAAAGTTTAATAATGAAAACTATCCATTGCGTTATAAGAAACATATGCACAATTTTTTTTTGATTTGAGGTTTCTTATGCCTTTAAATGAAAAACGCGTTCACCAATTGCCGTAAAACTTTGATGAATCGTTTACATCTATTTAGGTGAGCTCCCTTTCTACTTATGAATTTTGATTTTACGTTTCCAAGTTACGGGGTTTTATTCTTTAAAAAAATGGATTTTACAGTTTTCGGACAATTATAACTCAAGAACGCTTTCACCAATGCTTATACAACTTTGATAAATTGTTTATATCTGTTGATGTAAATTCAGTCCAAACCACAAACAGAAGACTGGGAATTTGAGATTCGGGGAATTTACTCCAAGAGGGGTGGGGTTGTGTTTCATTTTTTTCTGCAAATTTTTCGAAATATCTTAAGAAAAAATCTCCAATTGCACAGTATTGCACAATAGATTTTTAATACCTTTGACCACATTTATTTTGTGTCAGAAACCTATAATATGTCAAAAATTTGACTAAAATCCAAATTTAGACCGTATCAAGCTTGCATATTGTATCCAAACTTGCCCCAACTGTTCAGCATGGTTCAGTGTTCAGAGGCCTTATATATCAAAGGAACATTTGGGAAAGATGAACGACACTTGAATCATTTCTGTCGTCACATGTGAAATAAAAAAAATCGATTTCAAATAGCACTTCACACATTTACGTCCAGTGGCAAGTTTATGCATATTCAGAAATAGGACATATGAGTTTTGACTCTTATATGAAATGGGATGTTTGATGAATTATTCATACATGTAGTATAGAAGACTATAAATATGATGTATGTGATATGAGAAAACTGAAAGTTGAAACTCATGGTCTTATTTACAACCATCTGTAAGACAGAAAAATACAGATTCCGGAAGCTGTATGCTTACATGCTGTAATAGCATGTTACTCTTGGTCTATAAGTATCCCCCCCCAAAAAAAAAAAATAATATAAATATATATATATATATATACGCTGAATCCTACATACTGCATCGCGGCGATACGCTGCCAAACATGTGCCATATCATGACCACTTTCGGCTATTTTTTTGCATGTACATTTTATCCGTTTCGAGTAGCATTTTCATTTTTGAACCTACGGCCAAAATCAGTTAATAGCCCATCAATAGAATTTTTTGAAATTTATAATGCAATTAGATATTGAACATATACATCAGAAAATTTAAAAAAAAAAGTATGTCAGCGACTTCGTAATATAGGAAATGGTTGGAGAGGATACTAAAGTACATTGAATATGCTATGAATTTCCAACGTTCTTAGTTTTGATTATGCATGATGATTTTGTGTTTTGTATTGATACATTCTTTTATCATAATGGTCTGGATAAAGGGTCATTCATTTATTTTTTTTATTTTTTATATTTAAGCACCTCATCATTCTCTAATCTTTATTTTCTCTTGCCTTATATTCTGCAGTATTTGCCGTTAACCCCAATACAATCTAGAAACTCGCTAGTACAACATATATCAGTTGTAAAAAATATGATATATATGTCTATTATCATTTCTCCTGCTTTAGTGGAACGTCCCTTCGAGCGGCTCGCTATTTCACTAGCCTGGGGTCCTGGCTACTGATTAGCTCCGCTATCGACGCAGTATGATTGGGCCAGGTTTTCCAGGCTAGCTATTTCACAAATTAACAACCTTTACGACGGAATCGAAAACGGCGACGTTATAATACAGTTACGACACTATGGCGGCACCGAGATCGATGCGTATAAACAATAGTGTGATTTCCCTTTAATTTGTTCAACAGAGACATTTTAAAAATACAAAAATAATCATAAACTCTATAAAATTCGTCAGATTGTTGATTTGAGATAATTATGATTTTATTGTTTTATAATAATATTTTAATATAAATTAATGGTTGATATTAGAATACATTGCACTTGTATTTATGGCAAAAATTCCTGAGACTATGAAACAATGGACATTTGGCAATTGTTAAAGACTGTGAGGTTACATCAGGGTATCATTCTATCGGATTTTGTCCTTAATGTGGGTCTCATATATTGTGGGGTCTAATTAAGCCACCTCATTTTCTCCATTATTTTTTTTTTACCCATTTTGTCTATTCACTGTTAACCCCCCATCCGCACTCTCGTTTATATCAAGGTAAATACGTGACTGACGTCAGCCAGTTCCCAGAGGCGGATTTGGCCTGCCTCCCCCCTTTTGAATTTTTGTTTTTGTTTGCTCATATAAGGAATCATTTAAGCGTGACTGAAGCGGACCCTCTCTTAAGTCAGTCAGTAGGCCCCCACTTATGAAATTTTCGGGATCCGCCACTGGTTCCTATCGATTCATTATGTTATGATTTACGTAATTGACATTTATTAATCCAGATGTTTAAATACGATTCTTTAAATTGAATAACTGTTAAATTTTACTATGCATATGAAATATCCATTAACTTACTTTGTCTTGACAGTAAAAATCCAAAAAAAAACACGTGTATAGGAAAGGACGTCAAAGGGGGATAACCGAGAAACATGGTCCATGTAAAGTAAGAAAGGGGTCAGGAACGTACCCAAAAAAGAAGTGAAATGAAGAACGAAAAACAAAATACATTTTAATTTACGGCACATTTTGGAACAAATCATTTATATTAGAAATAATTTCTGGGATATTTCTCTTAATTATGTTATAAAATGCAGTCTAAATGGGGGTTCTTCATTCTTATTTTCTTTATAAATTTTGTGCATTTTTCTCTTTTCTTATATTTTAGCTGCCTATATTCTTTAATATTTGGGGTCAATGAAAATAAACAACACCCATCATGTTTGATTCTGAATTTGGGGGTCCTAGAAGATTTTGGAAATAGATATGATTGCCCTTATTTATTTAAGTCAGTATAATAAATAATCTTCTTGTATCTGTTTTAATGTTGTGTTTCATTTTATGAGAATATGCTTCTAATAACAAAAACCTCAACTCCTTAATGAAATTGAAAAGTAATATCCTACAATTTTTTTTTTTATTATCAAATTATATTATTATTCAAATAAAAGTCAATAATAGTTTAGGTCAGCCCTGATCGAATAATTCAATTATGAAATAACAACTGAATAAAAGTCAGTTCTCTTGTAACAACTTCTAACATCAGAGATAGGCCATTTTTACCTCTAACTCTTGCTCATTTAGTCTTGTAAATACGTCTCATTGCACGGCCAGGGTAACGTTATAATTACCGGTAGGGCGGTGCTTAGGCCATTTATACCTCTAACTTTTGCTCATTACGTCTCGTAAAAAATACCAACCTCCTTGCACGGTCTGGGTTACAATTAGGGCGGCGCGTGGGCAATTTATACCACTAACCCTTGCTCATTTAGTCACAAATAAAACCTGTCTACTTTGCACGATAAGGGTTATAATTAGTGCAGTGCTTAGGACACTTATACCTCTAACTCTTGCTCATTTAGTCACAATCAAGACCAGTCTCCAATACTTCAGTTGTACTATATATGAGCCATATTGAATACCATGTCCTCAGCTGTTTTATTCAGAGAACTCAGTTCTTGCGAATTTCATATTTGTTTAAATATCTTTTTCAACTTTAATATTATTTTATATTCCATAACATCCAAATGCATGGTAAAAAGCAATACACTGTTGTGACGTCGTTCTAAAAATCAACACAGTTTGAGGAAAAATCTCAAGGGTTTCAACAAAACATTTAAAGGTAACAATTTGTTTATGTTGGCATTTGTTTTGTATAGACCAATGGAAGTAGGGCTCTTGATTATTTTGATAAGCCACTAGTCTAAATACCACGTTAAGATAGTGGGTAAGATTACCCCCTATGGAATTATGAACTGACCCCATACATACCGTATTAGGTCACTAACACACTATGTAACGAATATTACCGGGTTTGTAATAACATGAGCAACAAGACGGGTGTCACATGTGGAGCAGGATCTGCCTACCCTTCCGGAGCATTTGAGATCATCCCCAGTTTTTGGTGGGGTTCGTGTGCTTAGTTTTTAGTTTTGAATGTTTTGTCTTGTGTATTATTTTTTGTCTGTTTATCCTTTTCAATTTAAGTGTGGCGTGGTCAATTACTTTTTAGATTTGATGGTCAGTTCTTAATCAGTTTAATGATCTTTCGACTTGATTAATGTGACATTTTATACGATATAATAGTTGCACAGTTGAACTGCAATAGCATTTACAAGTTTATCCAAATAATCTAAGACCAATCCATAAATCAATGCCTTACATAAATTAAGAACATATGTTTATATATAGCTCGATCTTGTGAGAAACTTTATATTGGTCAGTCGTTTTAAAGAGTTTGAAATAACAAGTTGCATTATATATAAGAATGAAATAACATGTAGTTTTATATTGGAATTCATAACTGTGAATATTATCTATACATGTACTGTTACAAGATTAAAGATGTGAATATTAAGTCGACTTAGTTATACATGCACTTCTAACAGTGACTTTATAAAGAAAGATATGCGAGTGCTAGTTCCCTATATTTGTGTATAACGGGCACGATGGAGTTATCACCCCCTGATACATATTCCCGAAATAATGACATGTATTTCAAAAACACAGACACAAAAAAGACCCGTTATATCAGCTATGGGGTTTTCAGTTTATTTTATATTAATGAGGTTGACTGTTTCTCTGGTATCTTTCGATCCTCAAGTATATATAAAAAGATGTGTCGGAAGACATGTACACATAAACAAAATATCAAATGATACAGTATTAAACGGTCTTATGTCTAGCAACGTGTTTGAAGTCTATAGTAACACTGCAGAGCACACCACCTTCTTTATAGCCAATAACATTATCATATTTTAAAAAAGATGTGAAAAACCGTTGGAGATATATTTACGGAAGCGTATTAGCGCCATACATTTTTTTTTAATTTTTCTTCCTATGTTTGCGTTTAAACGCAAACCTTTGCGTTATAACGCAAACCTTTTTCGTTATAACGCAAACCTTTGCGATATAACGACCTTTGCGTTTAAACGCAAACCTTTGTGTTATAACGCAAACATTTGAACATTTGTTTTATCTTATTTCTTTTTTAAGATTCAAAGGAAACAGTAGTTATTAATGGAGGAGGCTGTATATATTAAAATTTATCACCTTTGTAGTCATTGCAAAGTAAAATGCTTGAATAATTAGATCATACCAATGAGCAGAATATTATAAGAAGATGTGGTATCAACCAAAAGGTTTGCGTTATAACGCAAAGGTTTGCGTTCTAACGCAAACGTAGGAAGAAAAATAAATAAAAAATGTGTGGCGCTAATACGCTTCCGTATATATTACTTGTTCCTATATATCTAAATTAACTACTTTTTCATCCCTACACATTTGATGCCTATTATGAACGGGGAAAAATCAGGCGCAAACACAAAGAAGTAAGCAAACAACCAAAGAAAAAGTAAACGAACATTATATCTGTTTAGAAAAACGATAAAGACACAAGTTATGACATCCCCTACCATTCCAGTGTTTATACTTTATCCCCAAATAAAAGGTAAATTAAAAAAAATGTATAAGCCTTCATAATTTTTCAAACACTTTCAAATTTCATCATCTTGTTTGTTCGCCAAAACATCGAATTTTAAGTAATAACCTAATGTTTGCGTATACAAATGACGGAAAAGAATGGTAATAATCTTAAATGAAACCGGGATACCTATTTCATATCTCTATACAATTTTGAATTCAAAGTGTTTTACTGTAATAGATCTACATAAATTTTAGTGACCACCAGTCATGTCAATTTGAACCTGGTTTTGTCTGCGTTTCTTATTCACAACAGTAAAGTTTTTCATTGTAACTGTTTCGAAAGTACTCTAAAATACTGGTTACATTTAAAGAAATGAATCAAATGGTGATTAAAAATTGTTGTTTTCTGAAATTCCATACGCTACCTCAATTTCAAAGTAATTGGACCCTTTTTTGATCCCCTACACAACTTGACGGTGGCATTGTTTACCTTTTTCAACATACGTCATATAGCGTTAGCAAAATGTGTGTCAGGGTCATGAACATAAAAGTAACTGTTACACATTGGATAAGTGAAACAACAATAAAGGTCTTCTGTCTTGCGTTTGTTATTATACGTCTTAGAAAATTTCATTCATACTAGAAACAAATCTGACAAATTAATGACAGTCCATGGATGGACAAAAGCACAAACAATAACAATAGAAATAACATTGGGAAGAAAATTTCTGGAGGAAGAAACATATGAAAAAAAGTAAGTATTGACTATTGTACTTATATTATAAAATTCAAATAACTTGCTTATATAATTATCTCTGTACTAAGTAAGCTTCATTAATAAAAGCAAAAACTACCTAAAGAAGTTAATGAGGAAAAAGGGGGCAATGCAATACCTTTTTATGTTTTAACTGTTTTAAAACTGTTTTCAACCCACTGTGTTAACTGTTATCAGCGTTTTGCATTTGTTGTTATTTGTTAATGCCAAAATCAAAGTGTTGCTAACATGTTAACAGACTCCCTATTGCCCCCTCCCCCTCATAGAGATGTTTTTTTACAACATGAATCTATTCAAATGGCAAATTCTTTATAAATTAAATTATGCATTGATCATAAATCTAAGGCAGCAACCATTTGGTTTATTTTTTTTTTTGGGGGGGGGGGGGGGGCTATGGGTTTTTTTTTGGAAAAAAAGCTTGTTTCCAGGTTTTGGTGAAAAAAATAAAATATTTGTTTTGGTCCCTGAGAAAAAAAAATTGTTTGTTTCACCCTCAGCTGCCACTATATGTAATGCTAAATTGAAAGAAAAAAATTGTTTTCAGTTTGTCAAAAAATTTTGCACAGAAAAAAAAACCATAGCCCCTCCACCCCCCCCCCCCCCCCCCCCCCCCCCCGAAAATCAAATGGTTGCTGCATAAGTAAAGTGTCCATAATTTTTCCCACCAACTTTTATTTATATTAAAAATATCCAATTATTCAGGTAAAATATATATACAATACTGTGTTTAGGCAGCAACCATTTGATTTTCTGAGGTGGGGGGGTACTATGGATTTTTTTCCTGGACAAATTTGTTTTCGCCTGCTACGAAAATACGAAAAACAAGTCGGAAATTATCTTTTTCTTTCAATTTTAGCATTACATAGAGTGGCAGCTGAGGGTTAAACATTTTTTTTTCTCAGAATCGAAAAAAAATACTTTTTTCTGGAAACTGGAAACAAAATCCATAGCCCCCCCCCCCCCCCCCCCCCCCGAAAATCAAATGGTTGTTGTCTTATAAAAATGTAAAGCAGCTGATACAGCAACCTGTCCGAGAGGAGAAGTCCTATTTTTTTCTCTCTCAAAGTTTACTTTCATAATCTGTAAATAATACCATGAGAAATTAGACATGAATAATGTAATATTAGTTGAATTTTACAATAATAATGATTTTTTTTAAATTATGTCACATTCACACAAAATTTTCAGCATTATGTTTTTTTTACAGAATTTCTGTAAATATTTTTGGTTAACTTTTCCTTTTGCTGTAGAATATTGTCTAAGCAGTACTGCTTGTGCTGTTAAACTAGGAAACATAGGCTAGACTTCAAAGTCTATTTTACTTGGAAGAAACTTCGTGTGACTCTTGTTATGAAATATATAGAATATAAAATGTAAATGTTTATTATTGTTGAGATTATGCAAATTGTTTAATAAAGGCAATAGTAGTAAACCGCTGTTCGAAATTCATAAATTGATAAAAAAAATCCTGGGTAAAATATTGTTTATTGCATGAAACATTATCAAAAGTAATTCTACCAGGAGCATAAATTAATCAAAGTACTGAAGTGCTGAACATCGGATGACCGCAACTTCTCATGGATGGTCAAAAACACTTGTCACTTGTCACAGAAAAAAAATCACAATTCTATACCTGAAATGAGATTTTTTTTTCCTGGAACAAGTTTGTGTGGGGATGATAAATGTTATTAATTACAGAAAATTCAAATCACCGTAATGGCTCTTATATTATTATAACAGTTTACTAGAAAACACCCGTGAAATCACAGGCATTTAGAGCTTGTTTTAAATTATAAACTGTTGTAGGATAAATTTTTGTAAAATATTTTCTGGAGAATTTCAGAAACGATATAAAACTGCTGAGGCATATTAAGAGCGTTCTTCGTGGGGCTCGGACCAACCCTTTTCTGAAAAGAGGTTGATTATATAGTACATATGCACGGTATTCGGTCTATGTTTCATTTGACCATTTCTTGATGCTTAAGTAGGACAGAAACAAATCAATTATGCGTATTATCAATAATTAATTGTCTTGGTTCATCAGTTTAATCAATATTAAATAAAACCTAATTTTAAAATATTTAATTTTATGTATTATTACATATTTAATCAATAAGCCCCGTGTTCATAATGCCATTTTTGCCGTGTAAGACGTAACAATAATAACTTACCATTCAAATATAAACGAAAAAAAATCAAAAACTACTGAATGGATTACGATGAAATTCAAACAGGTGGTACAATGTATATATATAATTATAATTATAGGGAATCATACGTATATCTGCTATTAACTATCCATTCCATTAAAGTTGCTTCTACATGGCAATCATTCCTATATCATATAGGGTCTCTCTATATACTATTTATTATTATAAGGAGTATAATCATAGTATACATGGCAGTACTATCCTCTCTCCAAATAATTATGAAAATTATGTTTAATAGTTAAAAACCGGCGATATTGTCTATGACTTAAAAGTCGGTCCGATGACGGAAACAATACCCGGACGTTTTTCTCCCAAAATAACCCAAACTGAATAATCATGACAAATGCGACTATGCATGGTAACAATAGGACACAGAACCGACACACAAATGAGGTATTCTCGTTTAATAGTATGAATACATGTACATGTATATATAATTTTCATCCAATTGTATATTATTCTATTCTACCATTGTAATTATAGGGCAGTGCAAGTGCATGTTAGACACACGTTTGTAGCCGGGATTGTCGAATTTCGTTTATTTTCTTTCTTGTATTTGTAAAGTAAACTCTTTTTCTTTACCAGTGATATCAAGAGAAGATAACCACTTGCACAAATCGGAAAAAAAAACACCTCATATTGTTGAAAATAACTTGACGTTTGCGTATCCAAATTTATTTTGCCTAGAAATTCATATCGAGTGTTTGTCTTTATGAGATGCTTTATTAATGTATAGAATTTTCGCTCAGGAAACTTGAAATTTGAAGATACAATTAAGAATAAAGGACTTTGGATTGGTGTGTAAATTTTGACAAGATAAAACTATTCGTATTCAGGATGTCTCATCCGTAGCTTCACTGAATTTTCACGGTCACCTCTATTACATGATATACCTTGGCCCAACCGTATTCTGTATTCCAACAAAACGAATGATTCAGTGCCTTCTGTCGGTCAGTGACCTCTAGTTAATGTAGCTCGATAGGAAATCGACTGGATAAGTCGCGTTGATGTAGCGATCGATATGTAGTCGGCTATAACGACTGGATAAGTCGGGTTAATTTAGCGATCGATAATATGAGGCGTAATTTTAATTCGGGTTCTCCCCGGGTTAAGGCGTTCACACTTCATGAATCTAACCCGTATTAACTAATTCGGGTCGACCCCGGTTTAGACAACAACAAACAACAAATATTTTATTTGCCAATCATGGCGCCCAAAATCAGCAGAACAATTACAGTATAATTTTCAAACATAATGTAAAGTAAATTAAAAATAGGTGAAACAAAGTACATAATATGATTGATTTTGATTTAGTTGATTAATATGAAATATTATAGCAAATGAAGTAGACAATTTGTAATAATGAAAATATATAATATAATATGACCATTTGTATGTTACTCTGGTCCCTTTATTGGATAGCGCACCTCATAGTATACTAATAATTCATTAAATGTAAAAGAAATAACTTGTGTAAATGCATATTTGATGATACATATAATTTTATACCTTTATGTAGAGAAATTTAATTTAATATTGTATTTCTGTTTATATTTAAAACCTGTAATAATTGACAAATTATTATTAAAATGTTTTATATTCATTTCCCATTAGCCAAATAAAAAGAGCTTTGTTATCAAGTTTTGAAATATTTTTATTTTTACTATATATTTTGTTTAGAAAGGGATTTCTAACATAATCCAGAGTTTTACATGTTAAAAGAAAATGCATCTCATCTTCTATTTCCTCATTGCAGAGTTTGCATATTCTATTTTCTAGTTTAATATTAGAGTAACGACCTTTTTCATAACATGTTTGTGAGCTCCAATTCTAAATCTTGTTAAAACACATCTTTGAATATATGGTAATTTCAATAAGTATAAGGCTCAAAATTAAAATTTGGTTTAAATAATCGATAAGTGATAAGTTTGTTTCCAGAGGTCTTATTTTGTCTTTTATCAATAAATAATTCTTTCTTCTATATGCTGCAATACTTTAAATATAATTTCTTTTTTACCATATTTCTAATGTTTATTTTAGATGAGAGCACCTGATACTCTTTTAAATCAAGTAATTTTAAGATAGCATCAATACTACTAGCCCAACAATTATTCCAAGCTTTAGATAATGTATTTGAGAGAGAGTATGCATTTGTTAATAAAATATTATTTTTAACATAAATTATTTTCCAATATTTTATCATATTTGTTAAAATGTCTATCATTAGAGGATAACGACCTAATTCGCCAAATATGGCTAAATTTGTTGCATGCTTATTCACTCCTAATGTAAATCTACAGAATCTTCATACATATGGACTGATAAATCTTCTGCGGAATTCCAAAATGTGTTGTCTTCATCAGAAATTCAGAATGATCTGTCCAATTTCATGAAATTACATGTTGATCAAACAGAATCAGGAATCAATTCTTTAATTAATAACTTTAATCAGGTAATTTATGATGTGGCAAACAAAAGTCTAAGAAAGAAACATCATAGTTTTAAAAAATCTAACAAGAAAAAGAAAAAACTTAATTGGGAAAATCTATCTCTATCAGTCCTAAAAAAGCATCTCATTGATAAAGAAAATTTATAAAATATAATAAAGATCCATATATTCGATCATCTTATTATAGTGCTTTAAAGCATTATAGAAAATCTAGAAAAAACACAATACGTCTCTATAGACAAAATTTAGTAAATCAACTTTGATACTTTAAACAATAACAATCCAAAAGCTTATACTGGAAACTTCTGAATAAATTTTTAAGGGATGGTGGATATTCTAGAGTACAATCGCATGACAATATGTCAGCCGAAGAATGGTTGAACTATTTTAGGGAATTGAGTATACTGCTAAAAATATAAATAACCAGGATTTAAATAAATTGTTAGCTGAAGCAGAGAAATGTAAGCAATTTAATGAGCTAGATTTTAAAATCTCAGAAAAAGAGGTTCTTGATGCACTGAAATCTTTAAACAATAAAAAAGCCTGCGGATTTGACCAAATATCAAATGAAATGTTAAAATATAATTTTCTACATTTTTCTCAACCCCTTTTGAAAATGTTTAATAATGTCCTAACTTGTGGAATTTTTCCTAAAATTTGGTGTAAAATTTTTCTATACATAAGTCAGGTGACACCTCAGAACCTAGTAAATACAGGGGAATTGCAAAAATTAGTAATATTGGAAAGTTGTTTACTAGAATATTAAATAACAGATTAGAAAAATATTTAGAAAAGCATGGTATAATATCCCAAGAATAAATTGGTTTCTCTAAAGGTAAAATGACTAGTGATCATCTTTTCGGCTTAAAAACTCTAACAGATAAGCACACACAAAAAGGTTCGAAACCATTATATACATGTTTTGTTGACTTTAGAAGAGCTTTTGATACGGTTAATCATACTGGACTGTTTTATAAACTTATTAAAATTGGAGTTGGAACTCATTTTTACAATATAATCAAAAGTATATATTCTAATAACATACTATGTATAAAAACACGAAACATGTTAACTTCAGACTTTAGATCATATATTGGAGTAAGACCAGGCCTGAGATAATCTTAGCCCAATTCTCTTTAAAATATTTATAAATGATTTTAAATCTTTATTAGATGAAACCTGTGACCAAGTATTGCTATCAAATATTTCATTAAATTGTCTTCTTTATGCTGACGATCTTGTACTGCTTTCTGAATCTAAAAAAAGCTTACAGAATGCATCAAATAAGCCGGAAATCTATTGTCAAAATTGGGGGTTAGAAGTTAATTTAAAAAAAAAAAAATCTGTAGTTTTTAATACATCTGACCGTATTAAAGATGCACAGCTTTCATATACACGTACATCCAAAATACCCAACATTATACTTATCTTGGCGTTACTGTTAGTGCATCTGTCAGCTTTTCAGAAGCCAAAACATGTTATATTAAAAAGGCTTAAAAGCATTCTTTAAATATACAAAATATTTTACTAATTATAAACCTAATATCTCCACTCTAATGCACATTTTTGATCACACAGTGAAACCTGTATTATTATATGGTTCAGAAATATGGGGTTGTATTAAATAAAAAAAGTTTAATAATGACACAGAACTAAATTATTTCTATAGATTGTGTAAAGATCTAAAAAATGAAAAAGTGCATCTAAAATTCTGCAAGGCATAGTGTGAACTGTGAACGTGGTATAACTCTTAGATGCGTGTTTTCTTTTTCTGAGTTGTTATTGACTTTGAACAAGCTGTCAGTACTCTCTGATCTGTACTAAGGGTCTTTTCATTATTTGGATGTACAAGTACCCTCCCACGCCCACCCTGTGTTTTGTTATATCAATTTCAATTTGTATCTAACTGATGAGCCTTTTTTTAACTGATGTTGACAATCTGTTCTTACGTTGAACAGTTACATCACTGTCCCAAGTTAGGGGCGGGTTGGTCGTCCGCTAAGATGTTTAACCCCGCCACATTGAATGTGTAAAATTGAGAATGGAAATGGGGAATGTGTCAAAGAGACAACAACCCGACCATAGAACAGACAACAGCAGAAGGTCACCAATAGGTCTTCAATGCAGATAAAAACTCCCGCCCCGGAGGCGTCCTTCAGCTGGCCACAAAACAGATATTTATACTAGTTCAGTGATAACTGACGTCATACTTAACTCCAACTTTACACAAGAAACTAAAATTAAAAAGCATACACGACTAACAAAGGTCAGAGGCTCTTGACTTGTGACAGGCGCAAAAAGCGGCGGAGTTAAACATGTTTTTGAGATCTCACTTCTCCCGCTATATCTCTAGATCGCCCGAACGTATAAAAAGTATAAAGGTTTTGTATTGTACCAAGTGTACTCGTGAGAAAAATAGATAATTTAGTAGTGGAACAATGGCTTGAAGACGAAATAAATACATATTTGTAAGGTGTTTTGTTTTAGCTTTGGAAACCAGTAAATAGTTGGGACTTTCACTATATTTGGTTCTGCTTGTAAAGAGGTAGCTTAAAGTTTATGTTTGTTACAGCTGTCGTTTTCTGAAAATGAAGTCAGTTGGAATGTTAGTGAGTTGATGATTTTTTTCAGAACCTCAAAGTGAAATTAACTTCGAACAATAATGATATTATAAGCAGCGTTATCGTTCGAGACTAAAAAAAAAATCTTTGTTTGTCTTCCTATCTCTCAAATAGATTGTAAGGTTAACATTGGAATAACTGAATCAGGTTACAATTAAGTAACATTTGGGATCCCACCTTTATTATTCTTCATCTATATAAATGATCTCCCGTTTAAATTAGAACACAGAGTCTGAACTATATGCAGATGACACAACTTTGCATACATCATCAAAATCTGTTTCAAACTTAAACTCTTGTTTAAATAAAGACTTTGAGAAAACGTAATTGAATGGTGCGCTAAAAACAATATGATAATAAATTTAACAATAAGTCCAAATGTATGCTTATGGGATCTGAGAGAAAACTTGAGAATTGTAATGATGTCTTGTGTGTACATGTGTTATCGCAAAATCAAACTGCATTTGACAATGTGGAAGTAGAAGAACTTCTTGGTATCCATATTGATAAAAATCTATCATGGTCAATTCACGTAGATAAAGTATGCCAAATATTTTCAAGCAGATTATACCTGCTGAATAGATTAAAACGATAATTACCTCGTAAAGGTCTTATCCTTTATGATAATAGTTATATATTACCAATATTTGATTATTGTTGCACCATATGGGGCTTTACCGCAAATTTCAACATTGAGCGGATTCATAAACTACAAATACGCACAGCAAGATAAATTTTGAATAAGCCTTTTGATTAGTTATCAAATATCAATGTTTAAAGAACTTAATTGAATAACCATTTTTACGGGGATAAAATATTTTCAAGGCATTTTAATGTTTAAATGTATGAATGGACTCGCGCCAGTAACAAGTACTTTACTGCGTGCAGTGATCTATATAGTTATTTTCGCAGGTCAACAACATCTGGACATCTTGATATACCAAGGCCAAAGTCTGCATACTTTCAATATTCTGGTCTAATCATTTGGAATACGTTGCCAACTGATACAAAGAATTTAAGAGATCATAGGTGATTACCATCATTTATTTTCCCTTATTAGTCTTTGTAAATTTGCACTTTTCAAACAAATGTGTAGAATTTATCTCTGTTTCAAATAAAGAAATGCTTGGAAAGAGTAAAGTGTTATCCTGTTCAGTACTATAGAAAACGTTCACATAACATTTCATTGCATATAAGAAAATAACATTCACTGGAAGTTAAACAATCAAATTTCTCCCCTTATTTAATCTGTGTACAAGGTTTAGTAACCATGTAACCTCAAGTTTACAAAATATTCTATAGAAATCCAACATAAAGAAATAATGGTGCTTTGAAATAAACCAAAACATGTGTTTATAACACAGACACAGTATTCATGCTTGTGTAGAACTTGGAGGTGCGATGGTACTCCGAACAGCGATGGTTACGCTGAAGTGCGATGGACTACGCTGAAGATCGTTGGGTAACACGCTGTTCTTGATTTTTAAACACTTGTTCTCCGTTAAAGCGCCCAACGTCAGAATAAAAAATGATAAAATATAAATTGCAACAAAACTTGTTTATAAAGAATATAGAACATCTTCAAAGTGTATTCTATCCACCCTATAAATTTTAGCATCTAATGTGCTACGTACCGTTGATTTTTAATGATCGAGACAGTTTAGATGAAAAACAATAAAAAAAAAAAAAAAATATAACGTCATTTTATTTCCTTTGACGTCGTGATTTTCAATGCCAAAATGCTAAAAACTTTTATTGATTCACGTAAACCTTTATTTCTTTTTCTTGTTATTTGAAATTTAAGTATGATATTCAGTTATGTCTGCATTATTATTATACATATAAGTTTTTTTTTATCTCTTTAACACAAATTAAGGTGATAAATCTCCAATTCGACCTTTTCTGTGCGAACTCGTACGATAAACAATCGACTCAGCATTTAGTCTTGTACAAAGCAGGATAAATTATAAAATTTTATCGGACCACATATGAATTAGCACGTTGTGATTGGTTAAACGCCGTAACGTGGTGACCCCCAATAAGACCGTATGGGGTTACTAAGTTTCATACGGGGTTCATGACGCGTTATATGGCGACGTCATCTATTAATGTTGTTGTGTTTTATTGTTTATTTTTCAACAAAACGCCGCAGAAAAGTCCAGCGTCCGATAAATTCGTTATACGGTTAACTACTGACCCCCTGCGGACCCATAGGGGGTGAATAAAATTCATAAAAGGGGACTCGGCCTCCGGCCTCACCCCCTATGGAGTTTGCTAACCCTCTATGTATAACATGCTTTCAACCCGAATACGCATATAATTTGCCACTGAATCTTCCTCCTTTTTGTCATCATCCTATTTACCAATCTGTGTTACCATGATGATTATCCTTGATGTGGTCATATTGATATCGAAAACATATATATAAATCAACTGTTTTAATTTCAAAATGAACAAGTATAGCGTATAACGCATGAATTTCTTGCTCTGAACTTTAATTTTGAAAATTTCCTTCGAAGCCAAAGCACAATCCTTGTATGATCTTGTATCTTTGATGGGTTACTTCCTTTGATATTCCTCAATACCTTTTTGTTCATTGTATAGGAAATTTGAAGAAAACAAATAGGAGAGACGAGAAGTGTCTATTAGTTTCTTAGCAGACCAATGGAAGTATGTTTCTTAAAACTGAACACTTGAACACTTTAATATAATAATAAGAAGATGTGGTATGATTGCAAATGAGACTCCAGTCTAAAATTCAACTAATAAAAAAAGTCGGCAAGATAAATTCTTTACACAGTGTTATAGTGACCTAATACGATATATACAGGGTCAGTAAATTCCATATGAGGTTCTCTTTTCGCTCAAATCCCTTGTGGAATTTACTGACCCCGTATTCATCGTTTTAGGTCACTAACACTGTGTAACTAATAATAGCTGACAAAAATTTAAACGAATCACTTATTTGATGATGTTTACAGTTAGTATAATAATACAATTTTAGAGGAGATATTATTTATTGATTGATGTTTTCTGAACGTACAGTGGCAAATATTTCATGCGGATTTATGACGGGGAGAAGAATATTAAAAAAATAAATGAGAAGTAACGCGTTGTCGTTGATAAAGAATTTAAGAAGGTTCAATAAAAATATATAGAAAAAAACAATGACGAGAGAGACACGACAAAAAAATGATCGAGCAAATATAAAATATTAAATCATTTTCCATAGATATTTTATTCATCCTCTTTGTTTGTTAGTTGTAGCCTATTTAATCTCGCAACTTTGATTTTTAAACAACCAGTATATACGTAACGACCACAGCTTCTCTTTGTAGATCCTCTTATACTAATAGTCTTATAGTACTATGCATCGTATTCCGCTTGAATATCATATACTTTTTCTTTAGTTATTTGAAATAATCCAAGATATAGGAGGTGGATTATAGATTAAAAAATAAATTTTGAAACTTAAGAATAAGGTGAATTGAAAACAACAGAAATACATGATTAAAAGATTAATGAAACTTTACGTTTTCTGCATATTAAATTCATTATTTACAATATTTTAGTAGATCATTTCGAAAGAAACGCTGATCTTTCAAATTGGTTGTAAACGCAACTGGTCAAATGAAATAAGCGATGCAAATTTTGTACATTCATAAGCATCATTGTTTTTCGCCAAAATCACGGGTTTGCATGAGTTAACTTATCATTTCGTTTCCTATTGTAGGCAATTTTAACCTTACATCCTTCTCGTGCATTGCGTCAGGAATTATTTTATTTTATTCACCTTAAAAAAATGTTTGTGAAAATGTCAGACCACGATAATCCGATAAGTAACAAAAAGATCTGCAACAATGGTCGAAAAAAAACAAGTTATAAATTCCATGCGTCCGAAGCGAGCACTTTTTTTTTTATCTATCTTCATCATTTACGCCCAGCGACAAGTATTCGAAATCCAAAGATATGAAAGAATAGAAAGAGTTGATGAGCTATTGACGAAAATGACACACAGAAAATAGTCAAATCAGTCGAATGTAACATTGATTGATGGAGTTTAAAACCTTAGGTATCTTGATAATTCCAAAATATATAAATTGATCATTGATTAGAATTGTAAGGATTTGCAGAACCAAAACTTTGTCATAATTCGTACGTCTTAAATGTTCATACTGAAGCTCGAGGACGGAAGACATTGTCTTTAATTTTTTAGGGTATAACATTTTTTTAGTACCTACTTATATTAAATATATTTCATTATTCACCAAAACAATTGATTGATAAGCAATGTTTCTTTCTATATTGTGTTGGACAAATGAGTAATCAATGATAAAATATTTTTGGTGATCAGATTTCTCTTAATGTCGGTTAGGTACCGGTACTGTCACTGTTATTAAACTGAACGTTCAACTCCTCATTACTAGTACCTCGAATCACAAGGAAAATATGATAAAATATACCTCATATCATCTTTACTTTTGTTTATTATCCCAGCTATCCAACTTATTTCGAAGAAATTGAAATACTTTTTTTTCTCCAAGTTTTATACTTATTTTAAACGTGGTATTATTTATGCAGTACAGGGACAGTATAAAGGTGGGGGGGGGGGGGGGGGGGGGGGCTATACGGAGAAGTGTCGTCATACGTATGTTGTTGATACAGACAAGACAATATATATTGTCAAAATGTTATATACGGAAGTTTTCAAATGCAGGAATTGAACCCAATAATTTTACAGAGAAGGGCATATATTTCTAACTGAAAAGAGACACATCGCCAAAAGAGTTACAGAATACAGAAATGTAGATCTCCTCCCCTAATACAGACCGTTATAATATATATATATAAAACTGACTCAGTCGAGTCGTACTTATATATATATATATAGATATATAAACGAGTCTAAATTGAAAACTACGTTCAAACCTATGACTGCGTTGGATAAAAACCGCAGTTTTTATACGTGTGCATGTCAAACAAATTTCGTTGTAGAAGGGTCTAAAAACAGCACAAACAACATTTTCCAAAAGACCAAAAGAGTGAAAAAGTATATTTAAACAAAACGCATTTGACTAACAGGTCGAACAACTGATGTTCTTTAACCCTGCTGACTGCCATTGACGATTGCCAAATAAAATTGATCACAAGATGTAACAAAATGGATCCTAATATAAATTTAATACGTCACAGAAAAAAAAATTTGTTAACTTGTGGACAGGATGTTGTGTCACAAACATTCGGTGTCAATATTTCTTTATTACACCATATCCGGATTTCGACAATAAATGTCTCTTCAGTGATGTTAGGGATCGAAACGGTATTTGGATTATATATATATATATAGCATTGTGACCGATAGTTTTGTTTAATCTATCTAACTGCTTTTTATTCCGAAAAGAATGTTATACTAGGTGATGTTAATTAATATAACGGAATTTATATCAGGCACTTTCAACCGACGAACTAAGTTCGATGAAAGAAATTAAAAGCTTCTCTGCTTATGCAACACGAAAAAAGAAAGAGCAACTTTTATGGCTTCTTGCAATTGCATACTTGTTAAATCGTATTGAATTCGGTATCAAATGTATATTAATCATAAAGCTTCATATCTTAAATATTGAAAACAGGTCTAAATTGTTTACATGCATTATAGCGATTGATATAAAATCATCCGGTTCGGCTTTTTTCTTCATCTAGATTTGAGAAAGAAACAACTCTGTTACACTCAAACAATTAATTTATAAAAAATGTTACATGTTGTCTTCTTATGTCGTCTGAGTTACAATATATCATTGATCTGTTAGTGATATATCCGCCATCCATTATAACTATCTAATATGTTTATTTGGCATGTCATTCTCGATAAAAGTGCGGACGTGATAGAAATCACTCTTTACCAAAATGTTAACGGAGATAACATTCCACGGAGGTTACATTTCGACGACTTCGTCATTTATCAAATTATAAACCGTAATAAGTATATCTAAAGATCGGAGTTGTACTAAAATTTAATGTTGACATCGATATCGATCTGTTGAATGTGAATATAAAAAGAAGATGTGGTATAATTGCCAATGAGACAACTACCCACAAAAAAACAAAAATGACACAACATTAACAACTATAGGTCACCGCACGGCCTTCAACAATGAGAAAATCCCATACCGCATAGTCAGCTATAAAAGGCACCGATAAGACAATGTAAAACAATTCAAATGAGAAAACTAACGGCCTTATTTATGTAAAAAATGAACGAAAAACAAAAATGTAACACATAAACAAGCGAAAAACCACTTAATTACAGGCTCCTGACTTGGGACAGGCACATACATAAATAACTTTTAAAATTGATATTTTTGAAAAATTGTCCATTCCACGGAGATTACACGCTTAACAAATCTCTACAGTTTTCAACTTTGCTTCGTTTTATTTCAGACTGATGTAACTTGGAATAAATGACCATTGTTATGAACAAAATTATTTATGGTAACCTTATGTTCAAATTTAACTCATTTTACACTCTATAGTGTACTAAATATTTTGTCCTGCTAGGTCTTTTATCCATCAAAGGAAATTTCAGCTTTTCGAAGAAAACATTATGGACGGCCGGTACGATCACGATCGTTGTGCAATATGTACTAAACTTTATAAAAATAAAAAATATAAATAATAGAGAAATCTAAAATTCTCAGATATAAGTATAACAAGCTACGGGTATATAACTGGAAGTCGTTAGGTTTGCTTTCTTACGGTTGGACAAAATAACGTCATAAAATGGGCGCTTTAAACAGTGTGAAGTGCGATGGTGACTTTGTGACGCTAACTTGTTGATAACTATACGCTTTCGTGGTTACGCTGAAGTGCGACGATCTGTCTGCATGTGAGTAACAAAATGTTTAAAAAAATACATTATTAAAAATTGACAAAAGTAGCTGCTAGCCTCGCATTTGAAATATCTTTTAGTTCCTGTTCAATTCCGACCAAAGACTTTACTATCTTAATTTGTTTTAATCTAATTCATTATTAATTTTATCAATCAATATATGGAAACAGAAAATATCGTGTAGAACATTGAACAAAAAAGATTCAGTGTAGATCTATATAAATAAAATATAGTAATTGTAACGATCAACACCAACATTTTTGAAATAAGCTGATTCGCCGCTTAGGAAAATAAGATAAATTGTGAAGTACACGTATAGGGTCCAGTCAGGTTATTTTCGGCCTTACTTGTTGTAGAACGCTTAATTCTATAACCACAATATAAAAAAGGAGGCTTAAGTGACGGTGTTCTTACAAATCTGGATTTATCTCGGAACTAAAAGAACATTCTATATTTGATATAGCAAAACCTTGCTTATACTATTAAGTAAGTTCTTTATTATATTTTCCACACAAAATCGTGAGAAAAAAGTAAAATCACAAAAATGCTGAACTTAGAGGGAAATCTTATCGGAAAGAGAGGCATACATGTACTTTAAGTTTTTTATGTTCCCCATGGTTTGACGGGCGTATGACATTTACGCCGATTTTGAAAATTTTCATTCTTTCATATGCGCCGATTTCATTTTTAGCTCACCTGGCCCGAAGGGCCAAGTGAGCTTTTCCCATCACTTTGCGTCCGGCGTCCGTCGTCCGTCGTCCGTCGTCGTTGTTAACTTTTACAAAAATCTTCTCCTCTGAAACTACTGGGCCAAATCAAACCAAACTTGGCCACAATCATCATTGGGGTATCTAGTTCAAAAAATGTGTGGCGTGACCCGGTCAACCAACCAAGATGGCCGCCAGGGCTAAAAATAGAACATAGGGGTAAAATGCAGTTTTTGGCTTTTAACTCAAAAACCAAAGCATTTAGAGCAAATCTGACATGGGGTTAATATGTTTATCAGGTCAAGATCTATCTGCCCTGAAATTTTCAGATGAATCGGTCAATCGGTTGTTGGGTTGCTGCCCCTGAATTGGTAATTTTAACGAAATTTTGCTGTTTTTGGTTTTTATCTTGAATATTATTATAGATAGAGATAAACTGTAAACAGCAATAATGTTCAGCAAAGTAAGATCTACAAATAAGTCAACATGACCAAAATGGTCAGTTGACCCGTTTAGGAGTTATTGCCCTTTATAGTAAATTTTTAACCATTTTTCGTAAATTAAAGTAATCTTTTACAAAAATCTTCTCCTCTGAAACTACTGGGCCAAGTTAATCCCAACTTGGCCACAATCATCTTTGGGGTATTTAGTTTTAAAAATGTGTGGCGTGACCTGGTCAACCAACCAAGATGGCCGCCACGGCTAAAAATAGAACATAGGGGTAAAATGCAGTTTTTAGCTCACCTGGCCCGAAGGGCCAAGTGAGCTTTTCCCATCACTTTGCGTCCGTCGTCCGTCGTCCGTCGTCTGTCGTCGTCTGTCGTCGTCCGTCGTCGTCCGTCGTCGTTAACTTTTACAAAAATCTTCTCCTCTGAAACTACTGGGCCAAATCAAACCAAACTTGGCCACAATCATCATTGGGGTATCTAGTTTAAAAAATGTGTGGCGTGACCCGGTCAACCAACCAAGATGGCCGCCACGGCTAAAAATAGAACATAGGGGTAAAATGCAGTTTTTGGCTTATAACTCAAAAACCAAAGCATTTAGAGCAAATCTGACATGGGGTAAAAATGTTTATCAGGTCAAGATCTATCTGCCCTGAAACTTTCAGATGAATCGGTCAATCAGTTGTTGGGTTGCTGCCCCTGAATTGGTAATTTTGAAGAAATTTTGCTGTTTTTGGTTATTATCTTGAATATTATTATAGTTAGAGATAAACTGTAAACAGCAATAATGTTCAGCAAAGTAAGATCTACAAATAAGTCAACATGACCAAAATGGTCAGTTGACCCGTTTAGGAGTTATTGCCCTTTATAGTCAATTTTTAACCATTTTTCGTTAATTAAAGTAATCTTTTACAAAAATCTTCTCCTCTGAAACTACTGGGCCAAATTAATCCAAACTTGGCAACAATCATCTTTGGGGTATCTAGTTTAAAAAATGTGTGGCGTGACCTGGTCAACCAACCAAGATGGCCGCCACCGCTAAAAATAGAACATAGGGGTAAAATGCAGTTTTTGGCTTATAACTCAAAAACCAAAGCATTTTGAGGAAATCTGACTTGGGATAAAAATGTTTATCAGGTCAAGAACTATCTGCCCTGAAATTTTCAGATGAATTGGTCAATCGGTTGTTGGGTTGCTGCCCCTGAATTGGTAATTTTGAGGAAATTTTGCTGTTTTTGGTTATTATCTTGAATATTATTATAGATAGAGATAAATTGTAAACAGCAATAATGTTCAGCAAAGTAAGATCTACAAATAAGTCAACATGACCAAAATGGTCAGTTGACCCCTTTAGGAGTTATTGCCCTTTATAGTCAATCTTTAACCATTTTTCATAAATCTAAGTAATCTTTTACAAAATCTCCACTGAAACTACTAGGCCACAATCATCTTTGGGGTATCTAGTTTGAAAAATGTGTCCGATGACCTGGCCATTCAACCAAGATGGCCGCCACGGCTAAAAATAGAACATAGGGGTAAAATGCAGTTTTTTGCTTATAACTATGAAACCAAAGCATCTAGAGCAAATCTGACAAGAAGTTAAATTGTTAATCAAGTCAATATCTATCTGCCCTGAATTTTTCAGATGAATTGGACAACTGGTTGTTGGGTTGCTGCCCTCCAATTGGTAATTTTTAAAGAAATTTTGCCGTTTTTGGTTATCTTGAATACTATTATAGATAGCGATAAACTGTAAACAGCAATAATGTTCAGCAAAGTAAGATCTACAAATAAGTCAACATGACCTAAATGGTCAACTGACCCCTTAAGGAGTTATTGCCCTTTATAGTAAATTTTTAACAATTTTCATTAATTTGGTAAATTTATGTAAATTTTTACCAAATATAGTTCTCTGTTACTAATGGGCAAAGTTCATGATAGATATAATTGTAAGAAGCAAAATCGTTCAGTAAAGTAAGAACTTCAAACACATCACCATCACCAAAATACAATTTTGTCATGAATCCATTTGTGTCCTTTGTTTAATATGCACATAGACCAAGGTGAGCGACACAGGCTCTTTAGAGCCTCTAGTTTGCTTATAACTATGAAACCAAAGCATCTAGAGCAAATGTGACAAGAAGTTAAATTGTTAATCAAGTCAATATCTATCTGCCCTGAATTTTTCAGATGCATTGGACAACTGGTTGTTGGGTTGCTGCCCTCCAATTGGTAATTTTTAAAGAAATTTTGCCGTTTTTGGTTATCTTGAATACTATTATAGATAGCGATAAACTGTAAACAGCAATAATGTTCAGCAAAGTAAGATCTACAAATAAGTCAACATGACCTAAATGGTCAATTGACCCCTTAAGGAGTTATTGCCCTTTATAGTCAATTTTTAACAATTTTCATTAATTTGGTAAATTTATGTAAATTTTTACCAAATATAGTTCTCTGTTACTAATGGGCAAAGTTCATGATAGATATAATTGTAAGAAGCAAAACCGTTCAGTAAAGTAAGAACTTCAAACACATCACCATCACCAAAATACAATTTTGTCATGAATCCATTTGTGTCCTTTGTTTAATATGCACATAGACCAAGGTGAGCGACACAGGCTCTTTAGAGCCTCTAGTTGGCTTATAACTCAAAAACCAAAACCTTTTGAGGAAATTTGACATGAGATAAAAATGTTGATCAGGTCAAGATCTATCTGCCCTGAAATTTTCAGATGAATCAGTCAATTGGTTGTTGGGTTGCTGCTCCTGAATTGGTAATTTTAAGGAAATTTTGCTGTTTTTGGTTTTTATCTTGAATATTATTATAGATAGAGATAAACTGTAAACAGCAATAATGTTCAACAAAGTATTATCTACAAATAAGTCAACATGACCGAAATGGTCAGTTGACCTGTTTAGGAGTTATTGCCCTTTATAGTCAATTTTTAACCATTTTTTCGTAAATCTTAGTTTTCTTTACAAAAATCTTCTCCTCTGAAACTACTGGGCCAAATTAATCCAAACTTGGCAACAATCATCTTTGGGGTATCTAGTTTAAAAAATGTGTGGCGTGACCAGGTCAACCAACCAAGATGGCCACAAAGGCTAAAAATAGAACATAGGGGTAAAATGCAGTTTTTGGCTTATAACTCAAAACCAAAGCATTTAGAGCAATCTGACTTGGGGTGAATTTGTTTATCAGATCAATATCTATCTGCCCTGTAATTGGAAGATGAATCTGACAACCTGTTGTTGGGTTGCTGCCCGTGAATCGGTAATTTTAAGGAAATTTTGCTGTTTTTGGTTATTATCTGGAATATTATTATAGATAAAGATAAACTGTAAACAGCAATAATGTTCAGCAAAGTAGGATCTATAAATAAGTCAACATGACCGAAATGGTCAATTGACCCCCTAAGGAGTTATTGTCCTTTATAGTCAATTTTTAACAATTTTCATAAAATTTGTAAATTTTTAATTAACATTTCCACTGATACTACTGGGCCAATTTCATTATAGATAGAGATAATTGTAAGCAGCAAGACTGTTTAGTAAAGTAAGATTTAAAAACACATCACCATCAACAAAACACAATTTTGTAATGAATTCATCTGCTTCCTTTGTTTAATATTCACATATACCAAGGTGAGCGACACAGGCTCTTTAGAGCCTCTAGTTTCATTTGCGCCGATTTTATATTTTTTCCTAATTGGATTTACAGGTAAGTTCATACTTTTAATTGGCCTAGGACATAGTATAAAGACAAATCAAGTGACATTGCAATTGGTAAATGGCTATCCCAATGTTTCGGGTTTCCATTCCTTTCCCTAAATGAAATCGATGACTTCTTCACGTTTGACATTGTCTGACGCTCCGCTCCTTCTGATGACAAATTTCATACATTCGTAGACAACGTACACATTCCATAACGGTCAACCAATTCGTGATAGCGTCCATAAAATTAACGAAGGGATGATTTCAACTTCACCATGTGGAATTCTTGGTTTAATAGCTCCCTTGTGAGAAAATGCGAACTCTAGAAATGCCACAACCAGTACGTATGCCAGACAAAGAAAAGATGGCCTTCTTTATTGACAATTACACCAAATGTAGAAGAGACGAAATCATAAGAAAGGAATATGTTAGATGTGTTGCCTACTATACATACTCGCATTTATGATTTGAATGTATTCCGTTTTTATGGATTTGAATGCTGTACATTTATTTTTAATTCGTCATTTTAGTATAAACAAAGTGCTTTTATCTTAATAGGTTTTTACTTTTTGATTTAAAACAGGAGACAACAGTTATATACATGTTATGATTGACAATTCATTTCATATGTACAACTGGCTGACGAAAGAGGTCTTTAATGATAAATGAAAATAACATTACTGGGATAGAGAGTTGTCTCATTGGCACTCGTACCACATCTTCTTATATCATTTCACCTGTAATTTACCTGTTATTTACCTGTAAAAATATCGGCGCAAATGAAAAGAAAAATCGGCGCAAATGAAAGAAAAAATCGGCGCAAATGAAATGCAGATCGGCGCAAATGCAAAACGCCGCGTTTGACGTCTGGGAGCTTATTCACAAAGCATCCGTTAGCTTACGGACCCGTTAACATTTCCGTTAAATTAACGGGTCCGTTAGTTAACGGATGCTTTGTGAATAAGCTCCCTGCTCTAGTTTTAAACTTTTTTTGTAATATCTACCTGCATTACGTTAAATTGTTCGAGACTAGAATCGTTGGTTATTTTTTTTTATCCCTTACTTCATCACATCCAACTTTCATGATACTTGATCAACAATATCTTATTCTCCTGCCTGCGAATTCCAGTTTTATTCTGTATTCTGTTGTATTTGATGTAACGTTGTATTTGAAAACGTCACAATATTTTTAAAAACGTCAAGCCAAACCATCGTATTTCGTCGCGGACCATCGTACTTCGTCGCGGACCATCGTACTTCGGCGCGGACCATCGTACTTCGGCGCGGACAATCGCACTTCAGCGTGACCATCGCACCTCAGCGTCCCCTTCGCACCTCCGAGTCCTAAATATTTGTAATTGTGTACATATCTATTGATAATTGTTCTATATGCATTGATTGGGCCATAAAAAAGAATAGGTTTGTTTGCCCAAAC
This sequence comes from Mytilus trossulus, assembly GCF_036588685.1. Lineage (NCBI taxonomy): Eukaryota > Metazoa > Mollusca > Bivalvia > Mytilida > Mytilidae > Mytilus > Mytilus trossulus. The sequence goes on from NC_086386.1 coordinate 81,636,191, forward strand.
GCTACCTACCCAGAAAAAGCTGCCTACTCAAATTCTTTTATTGTCCTGATTTGAAGAAGTTTTTTTTAATCAGATAGGCATGAAGAATAATAAACACCCGATACTTCCATTTCTCTTTTTGAAAAAAAGAAAAAAAAATGCCTACCTACCTACCTACCTACCCACTGTCTCAACCTTTGGGTAGGGTTTGGGCAAATCAAAATATTTTTAAATGTGGCCTTGTTATATGAATTGTTTGTTTAAATGTGTGAAGGCCTTGTGTGAGATTAACAATTGTATCTTAAATGAGTTACCTTCGTTAAGTAAAAAAAACATATTACTGTTATTACAAATATCATAGTTCATATGAATATACAAATTTGATTTCCGTTGCTTTATAGATCTTATATAATTGATTTCATTTATGTTCAAGATTTATGAAAGTGAACAATAAATTATGCTTTAATTAGTTTTCTCGTTTGAATTGTAATACATTGTCATTTCGTGGCTTTTTATAGCTGACTATACGATATGGGCTTTGTTCATTGCAAGTTCAAGACCGTTCGGTAATCTTTTATGGTATATTTCTGTGTCATTTTGTCTCTTGTAGAGAGTTGTTTCATTGGCAATCATACCACATCTTCTTTTTTATAATCATTGTCATTTTGCTTAGTTTCTTTTGTTAATTATTCTGACATTGGACTCGAACTTCTTTTAAACTGAGTTATACTGTGGGTATTGCTGTGTGTTTGTTTCTTTTACATTTGTTAGACGTATAGGAAGAGGGTTGATATGTCACAAATAAAATTGAGAATTGAAATGGGTAATGTATATATTAAAGAGACAACAACCCGACTCAGAAGCAGATAAAATACATTCTTGCGCCTGTTCCAAGTCAGGAGTCTCTTGTTTCTGTCGAGCCTGTGGCTTTTGTTGCATAAAGCTCGACACAGGGAAAGTGATTCGGCAGCGGCGGCGTTAGCTAACTTGTTTTATATTTTAGAAGGTGGGAGACCTGGATGCTTCATACTTTGTATATATATGCCTCATGTTACGAGGTTTCTGTCAGTCACTTGTCGAAGTCCTTGATCTCTATTTCATGGTTCAGTGAAGATTTGAAAAAAGTAAATATTGTTTGTAATATTAAATCCTCTCTTATTTTAAGGAATATATATATGATAAATATATTTGGTATGTGCGTACTTTGCAAGCTCCTCTTGCCGGTCAGACAGTTTCACTTGACCTCGACCTCATTTCATGGATCAGTAAACAAGGTTAAGTTTTGGTGATCAATTCCATATTTCAGATACTATAAGTAACAGGTCTAGTATATTTGGTGTATGGAAGGACTGTAAGGTGTACATGTCCTACTGTCAGGTGTCATATGACCTTAGTCTCATTTTTTTATGGTTCAGTGACGTGGTTATAGTTACGTTTTTGTGTTTTGGTCTGTTTTTCTTATACGGTATTCAATAGGTCGACTATATTTGGTGTATGAAATGATTGTTAGATGTACAATCTGTACATTTATAGCTGACCTTGACCTTATTTTATGGTTCAGTGGTCAAAGCTTAGTTTTTGAGTTTTGGATTTTTTTCTTATACTATATGCAATTAATCAACTATGTTTGATGTATGGAAATATTTTATGATCTATATGTCAGTCGCTCATGTTTTATTTGACCTTGACCTCATTTTCACGGTTTAAGGCTCAGTGGTTGTGTTTTGCGTTTTGTTCTGTTTTTCTTAAACTATAGTTCAACTATATTTGTTGTATGGAAGAATTGTTAGCTGTACATGTCTGTCTTGCATGCATTTTAACGAGAGAAATTTATGTATTACTGAAAAATTATTACACCAGGGTTTTCGATATCACAAACTAGTCAAAACATTTACTAAATTTTATCATCGGTATAAAGACATCATTCGTAAATACAGCTCAACATGCAGACTTCTTATATGTTCAGGTATTCCACATCCATTTTTTTATGGAAATATTCTTTATAAAGCACAAAGGTGTAAGTATTCACCTCAGAAACTTACAAAACCTTTGAATAGACTTATTAAGAAGGGATATAATTACGATACTGTTGTCAAGTCATTAAAGATTGCATATTTTGACGTTAATATTGAGTCACTGATAAGGTCTTTGCGTCGGAACTGAACACATTTATTCTAAAAACAGTTGTTGGCATGACACGGGTTATGTTCTTCTCATATATGTTATGATGGTATGATACTTAACCCCTAACGGGAAGGATTGTGCCTGATATTCATATGATGAAATCATAATCTGTCAGTCAGTTTAATTGAAGTCTGGAGCTGGCATGTCAGTTAACTGCTAGTAGTCTGTTGTTATTTATGTATTATTGTCATAGGTATATGGGGAGGGTTGAGATCTCACAAACATGTTTAACCCCGCCGCATTTTTGCGCCTGTCCCAAGTCAGGAGCCTCTGGCCTTTGTTAGTCTTGTATTATTTTAATTTGAGTTTCTTGTGTACAATTTGGAAATTAGTATGGCGTTCATTATCACTGAACTAGTATATATTTGTTTAGGGGGCAGCTGAAGGACGCCTCCGGGTGCAGGAATTTCTCGCTACATTGAAGACCTGTTGGTGACCTTCTGCTGTTGTTTTTTTATTTGGTCGGGTTGTTGTCTCTTTGACACATTCCCCATTTCCATTCTCAATTTTATTCATCTGACCTTGACCTCATTTTCATGGCGCATTGTTCAATGTCTAGTTTTCTTGGTTTATGTTAAGTTTATGTGATAGTTATAGTGAAGCTTTATATTTAGGACTATCAATATAATATCAATGATTAGTAAAGAATGCGAGACATTTCAGCGTGTGCACTCTTGTTGTAAGTCTAATTATGATCTTAATCGTATGTTCATTTTTATGATGGTTTTTGTTTTTGTTTAGGGCCTTCTGAAGCTCACCTCCGGTTGAGGAACTCTTTCTCTTTGTTAAATATCCATTGGTGGCCTACGACAGCTTTCTGCTCTTTTATCGTGTAACTATCACTTTAACACATTCTACATTTCCATTCTCAATGTTTCAAAATGCTGGTTTCAAATGAAAAATAAATCTTTTAATTTATGTGAAAAATCCCAGAGAAATGTATTTCTTCAGTGGTACCATGTGCTGCCAGTTGTGATAGATAATGCAAAATGTTTCAATCATTTTACCTTACATTTCATTTCATAGATATATAGATACGGATAGTCTGCTTTTACGTCTGAAAAATTTAATGCTCTTCAACTTTGTACTTTGTTTGGCCTTTTTTACTTTTTTTGGATTCGAGCGCTACTGATGAGTCTTTTGTAGACGAAACGCGCGTTCGTCGTATATACTTAAATGTAGTCCTGGTATCTATGATGAGTATATTTACGCCACGGGTGGCATTCGGTTTAACGAGAGAAATGATCGTGAAATAGTATCTAAGGGGGGTCAAGTGTTGCGAGACGATCGTGAAAGCTCTGGTAACGAATCGTGAAAGATACATAAAAAAATTTGTAAAAAAAGATATATTTACACAAAATTGATTTTTCTTATCGTGAAAGATCATGTACTACTTTTTTGAAGATCGTGAAAAGGATCGTGAAAGATCAGAAGCTACGAAGACGTTCAAATTATTTTTCAATTATATGATAATTAAGTACAGCTCTTTGTAAGAACCAGGCTGAGTGCGATACATGAAGGTTTCAGATTTTTTCTATAATTGGTCTAGTAGAAGCAATAAATGAAAAATGCTCAAAAAATAACTTTGAGTGGCAAAATATGAGTGGTTGCCATGGTAACGGACACTCTATTTCTTGGTTGTTAAGCGTGGTAAAATCTTTCAAAAATCAGCTAAATCACCACAATTCAGAGCCTGATTATGAATAGAATAATGTATTTTTCATTAATTTTCATATGTAACATTGAAAGAACTTGATTTAAGCTTCATTTAAGTGAAGATTGCATGTCAACCAAATTTGTGATTTTTTTGTAAAATTTTGTGAAAAAATGCATATTTTCAACTTTTCTAAGAATGGGATTTTTGCTGAATTACCACATTTTCTCTGGTGTTTTTCAGAAAAGTGCAAATGTGTACAAAATAGTGAGCACTGTAGTTATGAAGTTTGGATACTACTTTACCAAATTTAATAGAAAAATGTGTGGGATTTTTTTTTAGTTTTATCACCATAGCAACCGATTTTTTCCTTGGAACGGAGTTTTCATTTGCAGAATATTGCAGTTTAAGAGCTTAAATGTCCTGAATTTTTCTGATAAGAAAAATACATAAAAGCTAACGCAAACTTTAAATTACAATCCTCAAGTGTTGTTGACTTCAATTGTTACCATGGAAACACATATTATCCTTAGCAACATCCACTCTGAAATTGCATAAATAGAAACTTATGTAAAAAATACATTAATAGAAGGTGTTTATTTTCAAATTGGAATATGACTGCTTTGCTTCACTAACAGTCTATTCTGTTTATTTCATAATGTTCAACAAATGTAATATATAATGTAATAATATGGTTTTAAGGTTAGAAAAAAGGGGGCGTGGTAGGTTTATTTTTTAAACATATCGTACATGTAGATTCTATAAAAGATTATGATTTGGTCGAAGAGCCTTATTATAAATAGAATCATTTTTTTTCTTCAGAAATTATATATATATAAGATCGATAATCTAAAACTTGGGTTTAGCTTCAGAAGTTAGTTAAGGTACATTGCAGTTCTCTTGCCATGTTTTTGATTTTTTGTCAGATCCTCGGAAACCTCAGGTTTAATCATTTGAATGCCTTAAAAAAAATGGCATTGACCCCATTTATCTTTTTATAAATCTTTTACATGTATAATGATAAGCAATCTGTAAAAGTTTTAGGAATTCAAATTACTTTTTGATAGTTTTGAGAATGTAAACTTGTCAATAAAATAGCTATGAAAAGTCAAGAGAGACTATTTTCCCGCCCAAATTTCAAATGGATAATATCTCGAAATCAAGCACATTGATCTGTATATATTTTTACTGTTTTGATTCCTTTATTAATCCCCTGTCGATATCCACTGAAATTTAAATTGAAAGATCCAAAATAATGTCATACAATTGTGAAACTCCAAGACAAATGGACAGATTTATCTTTCTGCTTAAAAATGAATTTTTAATAAGGAAACATTTTTCTTTTAAAATCTCAGAATATGATCAAGATTCTTTGATAGAAAGTCGTTGAATTTTCATTTCGATATAATGAAGTATTTTTAAGATGCTTGGATAGCAATTTAAATAGAGAGAACATAATTTTATTAATAAAACATCTTCATTCTATATAGATTTCTTGCCAACCTACTTTACACAACGAGAGCTTACTTTGGTAGTATATTTATATTTGGTTATAGCTATATTAGCAGGGTTGATTTTTGTATAACCGCAATTTACTCAATTTTCTTTGTAATATATATACGAGTAGTAACAAGGATATCGTTTCTGGGGGGCCTTTATAGTTTGTTGTTCATGCAGTGTAAGCTAATGTTCCGTGTCGAAAACCGTACTTTGGCCTATGATGGTTTTCTATCAGGAATAGTGACTTAGATAAAGAGTTTTCTTATTGGCATTCATACCACATTTTCTTATATTATTCTGCTCATTATTGAAGTCAATGATATGATCTAATTATTCAAGGATTTTACTTTGCAATGACTACAATAGTAATACATTTTAATATACACAGCCTCCTCTATTAATAACAACTGTTTCCTATGAATCTTAAAAAAGAAATAGATAAAGAAAGGTTTTCATTATTTCGCAAAGGTTTGCGTTGTACCGCAAACATTGGAAGAAAAATAAAATAAAATATGTGGCGCTAATACATATAGATTTTAAGAAAGGTAGTGCATATGTTAGTTAAGAATCAGTGCTCACCCATTACATTAAGAATTGAAAAATAGTAATGTACAGCTGATAGAGTTGAGGATGAGTGTCATTTTTCAATCGAATGCTCACTTCATAACAATTTGAGGGAGGAATTCTTTCAGCACATTTCTAGCACATCTCGATGTTTACACAAGAAAACTTGACTATTATGGGGGAAACTGAATGGGCGTCAAGTTGGTTATTCCCTATTCCCTATTCGTTACCTATTCCCTATTCCCTAATCGTTACCTATTCGTTACCTATTCCCTATTCCCTATTCCCTATTCGTTACCTATTCCCTATTCCCTATTCGTTACCTATTCCCTATTCGTTACCTATTCCCTCTTCCCTATTCGTTACGAGTACATACACGCTAATAGGGGTATTTCATCTATAAGAAATCCTATTCTAAAAGGTGCAACGTACAACACACGTATTAAAAGCGAAGTAACGAATATTTAACAGGGTATTATCCGAGCGCTGGAACGGGTACATATGCGCTTATAGAGTTATATCACCTTTAAGAACCCAAATCTACCACCAGAGACAACAAAACAATTGAAAATCATGTTTTAAAAGGTGCAACGTATGATGCACGTATTATAAGCGAATTATAATCGAGTGATGGAACGAATTAAACAAGGTAATATCATGCTCCAAAACGATGTACACCCTGCTAACATGTTTAACCCTACCACATTATGTTAGTATGTGCCTGTCCCTAGACAAGAGCCTGAAATTAAGTAGTTAACGTTTGTTTTTGTGTTACATATTTGTTTTCCGTTTATTTTTTTGCATATGAAATACGGCCGTCAGTTTTGTTGTTTGAATTGTTTGAGGTTGTCATGTCTGGGCCTTTTATTGGTGACTACACGGTTTGGGCTATGCTAATTGTTGAAGGCCGTACAGTGACCTATAGTTGATAATTTTGGTGTCATTTTGGTCTATTGTGGAGTGTTGACTCATTTGCAATCATACCACATCTTCTTTTTTTATCCAAGCGATAACACGGTGATTTCATCCCGTCGAACCAAGATCCATCTTCAAACATACGGTCATAAAGCAGTTAAAAGGTAGAACGTATAAAAAACAAATAAGGAACAAATGGGTATCGAACATGAAATAAAAGGATCGGTTGAGCACAAACACATATAGATAGGTCATAAAAAGATAATTTTACCTCAACAAATTTAGAACTATTACCAGATATAAGAGTGTTAACAACTAGATTTGTAATTGCTAGCAATAACGGATGGCACCCTTCCCCCTATTGCCAGGTAAGCGGCAGCCATTTTGACAATTCTAAAGTCAAAGAGAATATCTACAGATGTCTAGTAACATTTTTGCAAAGTTTCATTAAGTTTGAACATTTTGAAATTTTTGATATTTTTGCTGTTTCCATGGCTACGGCGGCCATTTTGAAAATTCCAACTTCAAAATCCAACTCTGCCTATGCCAGTTACCATTCCTGTAAAGTTTCATCCAGTTTGCTCAAAATTCTTATTGTTTCCATGGTAACGAGACCTATTTTGGAAATTTCAACTCCAAATGCCACATCTTCCAACGTTGCTCATCATTACTGTGAAGTTTCATGAAGTTTTGAGCATTTTGAGAATTTTGAAAATTTTGGTGTAGTTTCCATGGCAACATAGTAGTTCCAATGATCGCCCAAATCATCCAACACCTGTATATAGTGGGCACCTACATTGTTTAACAATATGATGATTCTGAGTTGAAGCATATCCAAACAGTTCACCAAAAACCAAAAACTGTTTTTTTTTTTTCACAGAAAAAAAGTGGGATATACTGTTTTGCCTCTGTCTGTCTGTCCGTCCTTCCAACCGTCCAGTTCATCCCTCCGTCCCATGAATATTTTCGTTGAATTTTTTCATGAACTACATTACAAGGATTTCTGAAAGGTTTATTGAAGTCGGCTATATCGTGTGATAAGTTTTCAGATTCATCACTAAACCACTTCCTGTTTACCGAACACTTTTCACATGACAGCCAAGTTAAAAAAAATCGTCATATTTTTTTGAGGAACTACAATTAAATACAATGATTTCTGAAAATTGGATTCGGGATTTGTATTAGTCAGCTATACTGTGTGATGCTTTTTTTTCAGATTCAAAACTCAAAAACTAAACATTTGGGCGAGGTATCATCAGTAGTTTGCACCATCACCGGTTGTTTATATAGTTTAAACATATTTATTTATAGTGGATTGGGAAACAAGTTTTGCAACTTATATTAATCCCTCTCCACTTTGCGGGTGCGAGTGCTGTCTTGTAGCGGCATTAGCCTACTCTTTTTCGAAATCTACAAGGGTGTCTTTAACGTGCAAGAGATGTGGCTCTCTCTTAACACGGGTCAGCCATTTATCGTCCCCGTCCGACGGACTATCATCGTTTCCTCAAGACCATAATCGCAAATGGTGTCAAGGGAGAGCCGAAAATGTTGTTTATATGCTCTGTATAGACCCTTTAATTTGGAAAAATGAAATATTCTGTTCTGTTTTATTCTATATACAGATTTCGAATTGAGTATATAGAAAGTATTCGAACTACCTAAGTCTGATGTTATATATACGGAATTATTTCTTTAAAACATGTTTTTATATCTAAACGTAATAATACAGACAGACAATTTCATTTATCCTGTTACCCTTATGCTTGACTTGATAAGTGTTGGACTATTGGGCTGTCGGAGCAATGGATTGTCGGACTATTGGGTTGTTGTTCTAAAGGGTTGTCAGACTAATTGGTTGTCGGACTAATGTGCTGTCGGACAAATAGGTTTTCGGACTAATGGGTTGTCCGACCAAAGGGCTGTCGGACTAATGGGCTGTCGGACAAATGGACTGTCGGACCAATGGGCTGTCGGAATAATAGCATGCATGCCTGGTTAACTAAAGAAATTTCTTAAAGTTACCATTTGAGAACCTTTCTGGAGCCCTCTTTTCGTCATACATACATATTTTTTTTTATCTTTTCTGTTAATTTTAAAAAGAAGATGTGGTATAATTGTTAATGAGACGGTTACATACCATTATTCCGAAAAGATAAAAAAAATCTACCTACATGAAAGTTGAAAAATAAAGTAGTGTATGTATGACGAAAAGAGGGCTCCAGAAAGGTTCTCCTAAGATCAAATGGTAACTTTTAGAAATTTCTTAAGTTAACCAGGCCATAGAAGGCAAATTATACAGTTAACAGTGAAACCAATAAAATTCAAACTTGATCTCTGTGTGTACATGTTTCATAAGATTTGATTGAGGCAAACAAAAATTATAAAATAGAAACTAACTTTGTGACAACTAATGTACTGACGAACACGGGTTAAACCTACTACAAGTCCCCCCCCCCCCGGCCCCAAAAAAAATAAAAAATTGCGGCACGAAAGTGTTTATTTTAGTTTTTGCCCTTGTACCTTGAATCGATCAAATGTGTGCACAAAGAGTGGGACATTGGAAATTTACTTTTTTCATTCCACATGGGATACTGAAGTCTTGTATTCATGAATGTTTACAACTTGTTGGGACTAAAAAACATTGATAATTACAAAGAAAAATAAGATTGGTATGTACTGCGCTGTTTCTAGTGTTGCAGTTAATTGAATATGTGGAATTTGTTTTCAAATTATAACTGCTATTAATCTTGTATTTATGCAGACATTCTCAGCTTAGTGGTTCCATTCCAAATCTCGGGATTAATGCAGTCTTTTGTAAAGGTTATAGGGACAGATGCAGAAAATATTTAAAAACCCTAATTATTCAATTTTTGATGAAATCAAACAAAATTTAATTTTGACCCTTTTGGTCCCTTATTACTAAACTGTTGGGACCAAAACTCCCAAAATAAATCCTAAACTTCCTTTATGGTCATAAACCTTGTGTTAAAATTTCATAGATTTCTATTTACTAGTACTTCAACTAAAGTTATGGTGCGAAAACCAAGAAAAATGCTTAATTGGGCCCCTTTTTGGTCCCTAATTCCTAAACTTTTGGGACCAAAACTCCCGAAATCAATCCCAACCTTTCTTTAGTGTTCTTTAACATTGTGTTTGCATTTTATAGATTTCTATATACTTATACTGAAGTTATTGTGTGAAAACCAAGAAAAATGTATAAATGGGCCCCCTTTTGGCCCCTTATTCCTAAACTATAGGGACCAAAACTCTTAAAATCAATCCCAACCTTCTTTTTGTGGTAAATAACCGTGTGTTAAAATTTCATAGATTTCTATTAACTTACACTAAAGTAATAGTGCGAAAACCAATGTTTCTTCGGACGTCGAAATGCAATTATCTTTTCAAGTATCCACTTGTATGCAACATTTAAAAAAAAAACTTATCCCCTCCCCACTTTGTCCAAGCCCTTTTCATGACATATTACATTTATTGAACAATCTGAAGAAAAAATCCCAGACAAGACTTTGAGTGAAGCAAAGAATGAAGTCATATTCCAATTTGAACCATTTTTTTATATATTTTTTTTACATAAATTTCTTTTATGCAGGTTTTTAGTGGATGTTGCTATGGATACTATGTCTTTCCGTGGTAACAATTGAGGTCAACAACACTTAACGATTGTAGTTTAAAGTTTGCGTTAGCTTTTATGTATTTTTTTTATCGGTTATGAAAAATTCAGGACATTTAAGCTCTTAAACTGCAATATTCTGCAAATGAAAACTCTGTTTCCAAGGGGAAAATCGGTTGCTATGGTGATAAAACTAAAAAAAATCCCATACATTTTTCTATTAAATTTGGTAAAGTAGTATCCAAACTTCATAACTACAGTGCTACCTATTCTTTACACATTTGCACTTTCTGAAAAACACCAGAGAAAATGTGGTAATTCAGCAAAAATCCCATTTTCAGAAAAATTGAAAATATGCATTTTTTCACAAAATTTTACAAAAAAATCACAAATTTGGTTGACATGCAATCTTCACTAAAATTCAATCTCAAATTGTTCATGAAAGATACTGTTTATTGTTGTAAGATTTTGGTTTATGGTTAATATTTTGATTTCAACGTTGCATACACATGTTATTGGCTAAATAATGGCGGTCTGCCTGAATTGTACTAGACCGATTCTCAGAGCTGAATTTGTCACATTGATTTAGACACGTTTTTAGTTGTTTTTATTTAACTTTCGATGTAAAGAGTTGAATATAAAAAAACAACTGTTAATTCTAATCAAAATATTTACAGGTTTCAACCAGTTGCAGGTATATAAACTGGTAAAAGAAATATTGATAACTGATTATTAGTATTAAGTCTGGTCACGCATTATCTTTCACGATCAAAATAATGCGTTGCCTGATCTTTCACGATCAAGTTTGATGAAAATTCAACAACATTCAAGGTTTTCGTAAACAAGCTTTCAAGGGAAGAACATACTTTTATTTTACTGTACTATCAGATACACCAAAGATTAAATTTCAAATTTATCAGGATATATTGAAATATGACCATTATAGGTACAAATAGCGTGTTTTTTTCTAAAAATAAATCATAGTCATGAATTGCGCCTTTTGTGTTGGTTTTTTTTTCGTAAAGAACTGCATATTTTACTTATATTATTGCACAGTAATGTTGAGGAAGTTGAACCATTTTTACAGGCATATTTTTTTGTTCGGATTTGTTCCGCGTTTTGAAAATTAAGCGATCTTTTTACAGATTCTGACCTAGACTAATTTACATTAAAATTCTTTCAAGATCCGGTACCAGAGCTTTCACGATCGTCTCGCTATACTTGACCCCCGTTGGATGTTCTTTCACGATCATTTCTCTCGTTAAACCAAATGACACACGTGTACACACAGAAGTTATACGCATATCAATAATCCGAACTCAGTGCAAAGAACCTTTAAAGTACACTTAGGCAGAGAGTTCAATCAAACTGGTCACATTAAACTTGAAATATAACTGTCTGCTACCCAACTGTACTGATATCATGAATAAAAATTATATAAGTTACTTTTATTAGAAGTTAAATTTAATAGAAGTTAAGAAATGTAGTATATGTCTAACGACCACAGATGCTCCCGCGTGAAAAAAAACCCTGAATTATCTTCCACATACATATATAGATGCAGGGTTCATGTAGTTTTTACCGTTTTGTGACCATAAGCATTGTGTATAAGATTCATAACAATTGGTAGAGGCAAATTAAAGTTAGATAATGGAAATAACAGATTTTTCCTTTCTTTAGGCCCCGTGTTGACATTTGTATCATTGGTACTCGTACCACATCTTACTCATTCCTGTCTTAAGGCCCCGTGTTGACATTTGTATCACTGGTACTCGTACCACATCTTCTTATATCTAATAACTCATTCCTGTCTGTTGACATTTGTAGCATTGGTACTCGTACCAAATCTTCTTATATCTAATAACTCATTCCTCTCTTAAGGCCCCGTGTTGACATTTGTATCATTGGTACTCGTACCACATCTTCTTATATCTAATAGCTCGTCATCAGTAAAGTGACGCCAATATTGAACTTGATTTAGGGGCTACAAACATTTGATAGAGATAAACCTATTTATGTGGACTGAAACGAAAATTCAGCATTTTCAATGTTTATACAGGGGCATGATCACTCAGAAACGGTAAAAGTGACGCTTTTTTCAAATTTCAAATTTGATTTTGTGTTTTGTGGTAATAAGCATTGTTCCCGGTTAGGGGAAAGGTTGGAATCACGCTAACATGTTTAATCCCGCCTTATTATGTATGTACCTCTCCCATGCCAGGAGCTTGTAAATCAGTGGTTGTCGCTTGTTTATGTGTTACTTATTTGTTTTTCGTTCCTTTTTTGTACATAAAGTAGGCCGTTAGTTTTCTCATTTTAATTGTTTTACATTGTCATTCGGTGCCTTTTATAGCTACACGTAACTATGCGATATGAACTTTGTTCATTGTTGAAGGTCCCTTTATTATATGCATGCCCTTCACATGGAGTGTCAAATTTGACAAATTTATTGTACATATACATTTTTGTAATATTTTATAGCTTATTTTCCCACTAATTAAAGCATTCAAACTTAAATTAATCATCGCTTTCTCTTCACATGTCTTACTACATTCAGTGTTTTTATCAAAATGATTTGTTACAAGTACTTCTATCAAATCTGAAATTACAAAGCCAATTAAATAAAATTCAGTCGAACTTGAAAATAAATGTTTAATCAAATATATATGCAAGTTGTCAAGTGGCTAGATGCATATGTTTTTGCCAATTGAATGACCTGTCCTAATTTGGTGTTTTTAAAACTTCTAGAAATATAAAAAGAAAAGAAGGGATGAGTAAAGGAAAATAAATGAAAACGGAACGACCGATTTATAGATAAAAGGATGTTCGATATAATGAATATATATTTTGGTTTATTTTTTAAAATCTATACGATGCTTTATTTTTGTCTAGTTTTCTAATCAAAGTAATTAAAATGAGAAGATACATACCTTACAGCTCCATTATCCGTCGATGCAGAAATGTTTAATGTTATAAAACAATTTAATGACAGCGTCTTTTACCGACATTGTCTTTATATTCGGATACTTGCGGTTGTCATCTCCAAGTTCAACGGGAACATTAGAATAGATAAAATTGAGAATGGAAATGGGGAATGTGTCAAAGAGACAACAACCCGACCAAATAAAAAAACACAACAGCAGAAGGTCACCAACAGGTCTTCAATGTAGCGAGAAATTCCCGCACCCGGAGGCGTCCTTCAGCTGGCCCCTAAACAAATATATACTAGTTCAGTGATAATGGAACCCAGATGGAACCAAGAAGTTTGGTTGCTATAAGCAAACAACCCGGATGTTGAACCAGTTACTTTGGTTTCCAACTAAAGAACCCGGATAGAACCAAGGCTCAGAACCAAAAAAAAACCCAGACGGAACCAAGGTTTAGAACTAGAGAGCCCGGATAGAACAAAATTGCATACTGAATTCTCATAACTGTTTATACCTTTAAAGTATTTTCCAAATCATTTATTTATTTAGTATATTTATATGTAACTAATATATATAATTAATAGTTGCTAGTTCTTTTAGTTTGTGTTTGCTACGAAAAATATGTTTTTTATGTTTTTTATGGTAAGAGAAAAATATTCTTTAAAATATTGAATACGTAATTACAACTATGTTCATTACTGATTTAAAAAAAGAGTCAGCCTTTTCCCGTTTTATCTATTTCAAACAGTAAGTACGGAGTGAGTCGTGAATGATATTACAACACTTATTCCAACGAAAAATTGACAGGGAACGATATTTAGGTCCTTTACTGAGAAATTATTTTAACTCTCGGTCTTGGACGATGTTAAGATCTCCTATTATAACATGGGAAATGGGTCCATAGATGTATTCGGAATTACTAAGATTACATGAGAGGTAGATGTATTTTCACTGATATTGACATCTTACACAACTGGCTATAATTAAACACATATATGGGTAGATTTCTTGTAAATACAGCCCGTTACAGAGTAGTGATCGAATTCGCGTTTCTTTACCGTCAGAATAAGTTCCGTTATCGACAAACTTATTTCAGAAGTGACATAATTTAATTGTCTTCATCGACAAAATATTTCATGTCCAATGTGTAAGTTTTCATTGTTTATGTCGAAGTTTTTTCTTTATATCGTCTACAATCTCTATTCTTTCGTTTCCATGAGAATGCAAATATAGCTTACGTTTACATACAACAAGAACGAATTGCACTGTACATGCTGTAGTGCCCCTTTATGGGGACCGCTCGACAGTCCGACGGTTCGATAGTCCGACGGTTCAATAGTCCGACGGTTCGATAATCCGACAGTTCGATAGTCCGACGGTTCTATAGTCCGACCGTTCGATAGTCCGACATATCACACCGGATATGATTTAAATAGGTTACACTACAGACTACTTACACGAAAAGAAAAAGCAAATGGCGAAGTCTAGAAGCACGGATGATGAGATTGAAAGAGGAATATAATAATGGAACGAGAAATTTAGACCAATACTGGAACGCAGTGTGCTATGGAGTGGTTCAGTTTTGACACATTGTTGTATTTTCTTTAAACATTGTGTAATTTTAAAAGTGAACTTTTTGATAAAACTATTTAGTTATGAAAACTACTGAATTTTTGCTGACAATTTGTGATATTTTTCAAAGATACTAGTAAATCATTCCAAATTTGATTATAGTGTTTTGCATGAAAATATTTGATTAATGAAATACATCACCAACAAATGCAAAAAAAAGCACAAACGGATTAGTAACACATTCTTCTTCTAATGCAAATACAAGAACTAAATGCCGTTACCCCCCCCCCCCCCCCAAAAAAAAAAAAAACCCAACAAAAATGCAAAGAACAAAAGAAATATTTGCGATAACGCTATACCACTTACACCAGGAAACGGACTCATGGTACTGTATGTTTTATTGTGTAATTGTTATCAAATTATTTAATATAATTATAATTGTTAAATGTTTATTTGGCCTATATCAATTTGATGATTTGTGGTCGTTTTTAACTGATTTTTGGTCGTTTTCAACTGATTTTTATCGTGCTGTATACCACCACTGTCTAAGGGAATCTTGGATCCAGAAAAATGTTTAACCCGGCTGTGGTTTTTGTTTGTTGCTGTATATTCACGCTTGTTTTTCTTTTATTGGTTTTCTCATCTGAATTGTTTTATACTGGTCATACTGGTAATTTAGGGGCCCTTTATGAAGCCCCCAATTGCTTTATAGTGTTATCCGATTCTCCAAGTTGAAGATCATACAGTAACCTAGCTATAATTGCTTACTTTAACGACATGTGGTCTTGTATGGAGAGTTGTGTCGTTGGCAATCACAAACACATTGTCTTATTTTAATATGAAGCGTAAACCTTGATAATTAGTAAGCAATATTAATGAATAACAACTGAGTAAGTAAGGAATCACAAGAATATACAAAGAAATTATTTTTTAGTCCGACAAAATGTGTAATTTAACTTAGGTGTCGTATCATACAGAAAAAACAATCATAAAAATGAAATAGCAATTCATAAAAGAGAGGCGAAGGATACCAGAGGGACATTCAAACTAATAAGTCAAAAATAAACTGACAACGCCATGGCTACAAAAAAAAAACCCAGACAAATAGACAAACAATAGTACACAAAGCAAAACATAGAAATATGAAAACTGAAGACTTAAGAAACTAGAACGCCGCCAAAAACCGGAGTGATCCTATGTGCTCCGGAAGGGTAAGCACCTGCATATACATCAATCAACTTTAACCAAATAGAATGATCATAATCAATACGTCTCGCACAGGTTTATGCTGAAACATTTATAGCTAAGCTAAATTTGGATGGTACTAATAATATTGATTAATATAAACAATGAATTTCCCTCAAATGTAGGAGCTTTTATAAGCTCCCGCAGGAAGCTATTTTGGTAGAATTGTCGATTTGTGCCATTGTGCTTATAGTAAGATGATTTCTTCAATTAGAAGTAGAAATCTAACTTCCGGTTTTGTGTTAAGACACAGAAGGCTTAATATAAGTTTGTTCGTTCGTCCTAAGGTCCGTCTTCTCGTCACTGGATCCGTTCACAGCTGTCTTATCGGATTTATTTTTTTTAACAATCAAAAGTCTCGTGGTTCAGAATGGAGCCCGTTCAGAATTGATAGTAAAAAGATCCGATTAAAAACGTCGAATAAAGACGATATATACCTACGAAGGTTTATTTAATAGGACTAGAGGATTCGGAACGTCGAATATACCTATAGCTGTAAATGTTTTTGAAATATAAAATGTACCCTGTGTTTAATAAGCATCTTTCTTTATTTAACGCTTCAACTAATTGGCGAATGTGGTGTAATTAAGCGACTTTCTCTTCCAAAACAGGTCGATCTTTATTGTATACGGTCTTTCTTAGGGGCTAAGAAGTCCATATCGGGATACACCAACGACCTGAAAGTGGACATGAAATGACCTGGGCCCGTATATGTGTCGATGTATTAAAACTAAAATAACTTTTTAATTCTTCAATGGATTTCCTAAAAGTTTTAGTTTAATGATTAAGGGACCATTTTTAGGTCTGTAGTGTAACCTATTTATATCATATCCGGTATGATATGTCGGACTATCGAACCGTCGGACTATCGAACCGTCGGACCATCGAGCTGTCGGACCATCGAACCGTCGGACTATTGAGCTGTCGGACTATCACTACGGCCCCGTAGTTTATACATTGTTTCTTTGAAGTTGTTATAAAGAATTATTTGCATCACTGTATCCAGGCTCATTTAATTTTAGAAATCACCGATTATTTATTATACACTGCTTGCACTGTGAATATTTATGAGATTCGACACTGTAATAGTTTTTCTTTCGTCTGATACAGAATACCCCATATCTTTTCTTTTTCATACCTATCTGTTTATTATGTCCCCGGGATAATGTCAATCATACATTGTTGCAATACCGACATGCTTGTACTTTGTCACAGAAAAAACTGATATAAATTTCCTTCAAATCGAAGTAAAAAATACACATGTACCCTTTAACATTTGAAGTGCTGTAGACAAAATTGCTATATATCTTAAGTTATTGACGAATATTTGAAATTTAAACCTCTATAAGATGTGATGTACGGCATTTCATTTTATCATTGGTAATGATCCATATCTGACAGAGAAGAAATATTCATAATTCTCAGAAAGTTTTCGTGAATATTGTTAGATACATGTACCACTAATCGTTCCAACAATCAAGACAACAGAGACAAACAGTGAAAAAAATATGAAAATGAAAAGATATGACTTAAGTGTTAGTATGTTCAGGGAGACGGCACCCAATTTACAAAAAAATAATTGATGTTTTAAGGAACTGTAAAGAACTCTACAGGTTTTCAACAAGGGTAGAATTCAAAACCTTGAATATGAAAGCCTCGAAATCCACGATACTTTTTCTGTGCGGTAGTTATATCTACAAAATCCAATCATGTACACGACATATACTACATGTATATATTGGGAATTTATTTTTGTTTCCAAATAGAATTATAAGGTTATGTATAAGTGCCTCCGTTCACTGCACAATTGTAAATTGTCTTCCTAAAGACCAGCAAAAAAAAAAAGGCACAAGTTCACGTAGTCATACAAAAATTCGTATAATTTACGTTATCGAACAAAAAATCAGAAATACGGAATATTATAAGTGAATGGTTAGGAAATCCGTTTACCCTACATGTTTTAAAAGTCAAAGAAAAATGTTTTCCCTGATACAAACGTTTTAAGAACTAGCTTTGTGTACCCTATAGACAAATTCGACTGTATATAAGGAAGTTAATATGTTTACTCTGATTTGGAACTATCTTATAGAACTTGTTTTAGTAATTGAGAACCTAATATGTTGTTTATGGGTAATAGGTGAAATGTGCATGATCCATCAAAATGACAGCAAGCGTAGTTTTCCGGACGATTTTTATTTGTACACTGCTAAATACTGTCAGGTCCTGGCCATGGTATATTTTGGAGAATTTATTTTTTACTGATTTTTACTAAAAAAATATTCTCTGTGTGTGCCATTGCAAGAAATAGTTTTGCTCGTTATTTTGTCATATTAAAAAAATATCTGAACAAAATTTTCCCGTTTAAACTATCTGTAATACTAAAATTACGAGGTCCAATTTGTCAGCCGTCATCACGTAAAAACGACGAATCAAAGAATTCAACTTTATATATAACTAATATAGAACAAAGGTGTAGATTAGAAATTACACCACTCCAGGCCCTTTTGTTTTCCACGTAATTAATATTGCCAATAATTAAGATGTTCCGCATCGAGTCCTATACCGATACCAATAGTATATTCACCTGTTACCTATTACCTTATCTGTACGTTCCGCATCTGACAGGCGCACCACTAAACGGTGTATTCAGGATTAAAACACGGGTCATAATCACACGGTTGACACTACTAAATTGTCAAATTGTTACTTATTGTAGTATTTTAATAAGTAAGACTTTGTAAGATAACAATACGAATACTAAAAAATCTGGACTAAAAATAAGGCGTATAGGTACAGTTTTCAATTTGTTAACGGGTATGACGTAAAACAGCAAATCAAAGGATTCAACTTTATTTATTACTCATAAAGGACAATGCTGTTGATTAAAAAATACTCAATCCCAGGACCTTTTGTTTTCCAAATAATTTTAATATTACCAATAATTGTTAAGTTCCAGTTTGACGGGTTCAAAGAGGAAGATTTGAAAGCAGAGAAAACTGCGTATCTTATAATCAGCATACTAAACTGACTAAAATAAGGCTTGCGCATAGTTATATATACTTTACTTCAGTCACGGACCCGCGATATCACGGGTGTGTTCTAGTACTAGAACAAAGTATGGCATATGAAACGGACGAAGACATATTCTTACAGAAGTACAAATACCAGTCCTCCATTTTGTGTATACATATGAGAAAACATTTCAAAGTTATTGTTTGAATTCAAATCCATCACGCATACGGTACACATTAGTCCGAAAAAATAAAGGACTTCATTCCTATCAAACACCTTTTTAATTGTTTACCAGTATATTTCTTTTATTTTGGGGTAAAATTGTAAAGGAAATAATACTATCAAGACGTCCTTCCATAAACCTTTTTTTCTGTTCTGACTTTGAAGAAAGGACTACTTTTCGCCCAATCGATGGTGCATGGACATATTTTGTTTCATATCATTAGAATTATTTTCAATATTATCGGTATTAAACTTCATTATCGACACATGAAAGTTTGTCAGCATTGTAAATCTTTTTAACGTTAAAGTACCAATAGTTCGGTGTTATGATATTGTAATTATTATGTTTATTTATGTTGGCCTTATTTGTGTTGTATGGCCTGATAGTTGTTTACCAAATAATTATATAACTGTGCAGTTTAGGAATCACTGGAACAATCACAGAATGATTGGAACTTTCTAGAATGATCCTTATAAAAGATGCGTAATTTAAACTTCTACGTTATTCCAGAAACTTACGTTGTAAGTTTCCAGGATTTTCCACAATGTTCCATTATAGAGTGTTCTAGAATTTTCCATGACAACACTATATATACAGACACTAAAGTTAAACTCTCATAATTAAACTTGGACATAGACATTGATAGACATTAGTATTCACAGCATTTGGATTGACACTTTTATTCTACAAACAACATCATACTAGATTGTGACCTTAGTAGTGAATATAATATTCAGATTGGATTCCGAAAGATTTCCGGATACAGATAAAAGAGTGGACTCATATTTTGACAGTTAAGTTAACAGTAATATTTGTGTAATACCTTTTGTAAACTTTTGTATATTAAATATTGTTAAATTTTACTATTGATTTGTGTCTTTTGTTGGCTACAATTTAAAGGCGATTTCTGGCCGTAACATCGGTCACTACTCAATTAAGTTTGTCGATGACGTAGCTAATTTTGACGGTAAAGAAACACCAATTCGATCACTTCTCTGTTACGGGCTGTATGTTAATGTCACAATACAAAAAGAAATGAAATTCATTATCTAGGACTTCACATTTTTTACATAATCTTTGTGCTCTTGGAATGTTTCTGTACCTTCCTAATTCAATGCTTAGTGATTTATCACATTATCACTTAGTCTAAATTTTGAGAGTAACTGCCTATGTATACAATTATTGCAATTTAAATATTCATCAGACTGACAATTATTTTTTAATTTCCCATAAAGACAAAGTTTGGATGAGGAATCCATTTTTGAAAGTTTAATTAAAGTATTTTCCATATTCCTCTGAAACACACTTTTTTATGTTACATTTCAACATGTTTTTTGATTGTTTAAACGGTACATTATTATTAGAGTAATTTTCTGGGTTTATTTTCATTTCTTTCAAAATTTTATCTACAAATGACTATCCAGAATAAATTCCTTTTGAATGTAAATTTATGTTTGTTTGTAGAGATTCTTTAACCAGGGGATTTATGTCATTACAATTTATTCTATAAAAATACATGAGTGTTTGAGTTTTTATATAGGAGTCCAAAGTAAATCTACCTAACTCTGATCTAGCACCTATGTTAGTGGTCTTTTTCAGTCCTAATACTGCTTTACAGAATTTAAAATGAACCTTTTCAAAGGGATGTTTTTCTGCTAATGCAAGAGTATCACAAAAAAATATCACAAAAAAATATTATTTACTGCAGCTCTGTAAGATGCCCTAAAAGCTGAATGAAAATTAACCATAAACCAAATTTCAGAGTTGTACGTCAAAATAGGTCTTATAAGAGTATCAAATGATTTACATGACAAATTGGTGGGAACAAAATTGAAATATAACATATATTTTCTCAATAAAAATAAAACTTTAATGCCCTTTTTAGACAGCTCTTCGGTAGTTTTTGTAAAATTTCCTCTATAGTTAAAAATATTCCCTAGAAATTTAAAATCCTTAACTTTAGTCAAAAATTTATTATTGAACAAGAGGGATGGTGATTGTTTATAAATATTCTGAAAAACTAGAATTTTATACTTGTTTGTATTAACACTCAATTGCCATTTAGTGCAATATTTATTAAGTTTATCTAATGCGTTTTAAAGCCCCTTGTGTGTCTCGGACAGTAACACTAAATCATCTGCATAGCTGAGAGTTTGGATACTTGGAGTGTCAAGAACTGGAGGGTTACAATTTACATCAAAAATTGAATGTAAATCATTTATATAATAACTTAACAAAGTAGGATTAAAACTGTCCCCTTGTCTTACACCTCTAATTATTGAAAAAAAACAAAGAGTGTTCATTGTCAATCTTCAGTGCAGACTGGGATAAACTATTATATTTCAAAGTAGTATAAAATTTCACACCAACACCATCATTTATCAATTTATACAACAGACCATTATGCCAAACAGAGTCAAAAGCACCACGCAAATCGGCAAAACAAGCAAACAGCTTTTTCTTATTTTTTTCAAATATTTAGTGACACGAGTTTTTAAAAGAAATATGCTATCAGATGTTCTGTGATTTGAACGAAATCCAAATTGATGACTGGAGAACTTATTTTCATAATGCTTTACTAGTCTTTTATTCAAAATAGAGCTATATAATTTTGCTAGACAGTTTAAAATAGATATGCCTCTATAGTTACATATGTCTTCTTTATCTCCAAACTTATGGATTAAAACAAAAAAGCTTTCCTCCAGCTGGTGGGGTAAATACCAGATGATAAAATAAGATTAAAAAGTTTAACTATGGCTGTAACTGTAACAATGCTACTATATTTTATAATTTCATTAGATATTAAGTCAGGTCCAGCGCTTTTCTCTGATTTTAATTCTTTTATACAGTTCTTTACTTCTGATATTGAAAATGGACTATCAGTACACATATTATGTTCTAAAGTACTCTCAGGCATATTTAAATCTTTTTTAACTTTTTCTTTAAAAGAGTAATCATATTTTCCAAGATTTTGAAAATGTTCTTCATAGTTATTTTATTTAAGATTTGAACAATCATCCTGTTTAGTGTCTTCATTTTTTTTTTTTAAGGAGTTCCCAATATTTTTTGGGGTCATTTTCTTGCAAAGTCAATGTTTCATATAAGTTCTTTTCAGATATAATTTTCTTTCTCTTTACTATTTTTTAAGTTTTTTAGCATGTGTAAAAAAATTACATTTTAGCTCTGAATGAAATGGTTCTCGTCTCAGTTTAGCTCCTTTTGCTTTAATAGTTTTTTTGAAGATCACGTACTTCATGGTCAACCCATGGTTTTCTGTTTAGTATTTTTTGTTTAACTTTTTTATATCTTATAATTTTACATGATTTATTTGCTAGGCTCTCAAAAATATTTTTATATCAGAAGTTGCCTGGTCAATTCCTGAAAAAAGTTTGTTCAAACTGTGAGTCTTCAAAATCTCTAATTTGTTGTTTAATATAATTTCCCCCAAGTACTTTAATCATGTTGTCTCTTGATGTATTCTCCCCTCAATACTTCACTCCTATCTGAGTAAAGTTTTTATGACTTTGATGTTCTGTGTGACGTATATTATGTTTCAGTATAACAGATATAGGGATATGATCTGACAAATAATTTGGTTCGCCAATATAAAAATATTCGATAGAGGACATCAAATCCATGCCAGACAAGGCATAGTCAACAGTGCTTGAACCATTATGCTTATAACAAGTTACATACCAAAAAGACCACCTAAAAATCTACCATTCAGTATTCTGAGCCTGGAGGTAATACATAGATCAATTAGTTGTTTTCCATGAGGATTTAAAACTTTGTCTAAAGAATTTCTATATATATATGTGAATCACCCAGATAGTCATCTGGCAATAAATTTAAAATATCAACATGAAAATTATTTTCATTAAACGGAGAAAATTATGATCAATTCAAGTTTGTAAGCTTTAACTAGTTGATAAATAAGCTTTAACTAGTTGATAAATAAGCTTTAACATATTAGAAAAATGTATATGTACAATAAATGTGAAAAATTTGGCACACCTTGTGAAGAATCCTTTGCCCAAAATAAAGTAATGAAGATTAAGATTGAATATTTTTATAATAAGATTGTGTGTGTAGTGATAACAGTACTTGTGGGATGAGTATTATAACCAATACAATAGTCAGAACTTCTGTGTTGGTGCCGTAGCGTAGGGGACATAAAGTGTAATGAACTTATTCTTGTCCGTCCATTCCAAACGTCCCAAAAATAGGTTCTGTTCTTCTAAATTAAGTTTGCCTAAACCAAATATTATCAAACTTATACACAATATGAAAAAGAAGATGTGATATGAGTGCCAATGATACAACTCTTCACTCGAGACCAAATGACACAGACATTAACAACCATAGGTCACCGTACAGCAAAGCCCATACCGCATAGTCAGCCATAAAAGGCTCCTAAATAACAATGTAAAACAATTCAAAGAAGAAAACTAACGGTCTTATTTGTGTACAAAAAATGATCGCAGAACAAACATAACATAACACATAAACAAACGAGTCACAACCAATGAATTACATGCTCAGACTTGAGACAGGCAAATACACACAGAATGAGGCCGGTTTAACCATGTTAGTGGGATCCCAACCTTGCCCTAACCTGACACAATGCTTATTACCACAAATCAAAATCGAAGTTGGTTGCGTCACATTAACCGTTCATGAGTGATCATGTCCCTTTATAGATATATAATATGCTGAATTTTTCGTTTCTGTTCTCTAAAAAACGTTTTCCTCAATTAAATGTTATAAACATTATACCCAATGCTAATTTCCCCAAAATACAGATCAAGTTCGAAATCGGGTGGCGTCACTTTTACTGTCCATGAGTTATTAGATGTGAGAAGATGTGGTATGAGTATCAATGATACAATTCTCCATCCAAGTCACAATTTGTAAAAAGTAAACAATTATAGTTGGAAGTACGGCCTTCAACACGGAGTCTTGAGATAGTTTCCGTTCTCTAACTTTAGTTTGTCTCAACCAAATGTTATGAAACTTTATATATACAATTCTTATGACCACAAACAGGTCAAAACTACGTTAATCCTCCATCGATATGTGGAAGTGTATGCATGTTTATCAACAAGCGGTTGAATATGTGGCCCATAGACATATTCTACATTTATCTAAACCACTTCTTTACTTCCATTGAATTCTTCTTCTCATAGATGTAATATTCATATTTTTTTTCAGGATCTCAATGCAGTTTGGTAACAGAGAGTAATATTTCAAGTTACATGTGACTAGCAAAGTCTTTCATTAGATTGAGCTCTCTGTCTAAGTGTACTTTTATAATTCTTTGCACTGAGTTCAGTTTATTGGTATGCGTATACCTTCTGTATGAATTTGTAAGATTTAAAAACAGATCATCCATATATACATGTCCATGAAGTGAAATGTAAGGTAAAATGATTGAAACCATTTGCCGATTATCTATTACATCTGACATGACATGGTACTACTGAAGCAATGTATGTTTTCTCTAATTTTTCACGGAAATTAAACGATTTAATTTTCATTTTTACCTAACATTCTTAAAAATTGAGAATGGAAATGAGGAATATGTCAAAGAGACAGTAACCCGAAAAAAGAGCAGAAAGCAGTCGAAGGTCACCAATAGGTCTTCCACAAAGCAAGAAAACCTCCCACCGACTCATCAACAAAATGAGTACTAGATCAAACCCCAAAAACTTTAAAATATCTTACGATTAAAAACATACAAGTCTAACGAAAAAAGAAACTCCTGACTTTGAACAGGCGAACAAATGCGGCGGGGTTAAACATGTGTTATCTGCTGTTGGGTCGGGTTGTTGTCTCTTTAACATACTCCCCATTTCCATTTTATTTGATATATATATATCAACACCCCCTATGCTTCTAGTCAATGTAAAAGAAACAAACACACATCAATACGAAATCAGTAGAACTCAGTTAAAAAGAAGCTCGAGTCCATTGTCAGAATAGTTAACAAAAGAAACTAAGCAAAATGGCAACGATGCACATACATGTATCAACAAGGGACTATACATAACAGTTATTGACATGCCAGTTCTAAATCTCAATTAAACTGATTGAAAGAGTATGTTTTTATCATATGAAAATCCAAGACAATCCCTCCCGTTAGGATTTAGTATCATGCCCACACAAAATGAGAACTATATTACATACCCCTAACGACTAGGTTTAAAAACAAAGCTGCATTTGAAAGTCATAGAGTGCATCACTTTTTGCAAATAGTTTATGTTGATAATGCAAAGACATAAAGTCACTTATAGAAACACAATTTTCGTCCGTTGCAGGACACAAATTAATTGACTGTTAAACGGGAATCTAAAGGTGTGTTTAAGGAATTTGGAGAACCAAAAGTAATTCAGCATGATTGTGCGAAGGACTTTGAAGGGGAAGTTTGACTTTTTCTGTAAAAGAAAAAAATCCAGCAAATAAAGAGCCGTATATACCACCTACGGAAGCCGATAAGGGCCATTCCAAAAAAAAATATTATGTCGTAATTACGACATAGCATGTCGTAATTTCGACATAACATGTCGTTATAACGACATCGCTATGTCGTAATTTCGACATGACATGTCGTTAAAACGACATCGTTATGTCGTAATTTCGACATATCATGTCGTAATAACGACATCATTGTGTCGTTTTTACGACATAGCTATGTCGTAATAACGACATCGCTGTTTATAAAAGAATATGTATTATGATTGCCAAGAGACTAAATGACACAAAAATTAACAACTATAGGTCATTATAGTGCACCCAATAATTAGAAAAGCCCACCGCATAGTCAGCTATAAAAGAGCGAGGAAAAATACCAGAGGAAGAGACCCGAAATGCTGTGTGGCAGACAGTGTTATTAATTAATTTTTAGCTCCCTTGGTAAAACTCCAAATGTCATGTTTTTCATTGCTTAATAATTTACATGAAGCTTATAATAATATTAAATATATATTTGTTAATTGCATAGCTTTTGCTATTTGAATTCATTGGTTAAAGATTGTTATTTATATTGTAAAGTTTAATATTTGCATCGTCGCAAAATCTTTGGTTACCTTCTTTGGATACCTTCAGTGAGAAAGTTATATATGTTATACATCCCACTTTTTGACATAAGTTATAGGCCGTGAATGAACTGAAATTGAATCGTCGCTAAATCAATGGTTAACTCTTTTAACACGTATTACCTTTAGAAACTAGTATTTCTTATAGATCCCATCTAAGTTAACGGCCATGGAAGAGTAAGAATAAAGATATAACATAAAAGCTGTACAGCCGGACAAGGTTGATATAAACTTCTGTTTGTTGGCAGAATAATATGTGGAATTATATGAGGACTGATATTGCAAAACCAAGCATTCTCCTTTTAAATTAGTTTATTCGGTTTTTTATATTGTTGGTTGATTCTAGTTCCGTTCGTTTTGTGATGTCATTTTATCATTACCAGGAGTTGTGGAAATCGATTTAATAATGTTTACCCTTTTAAGTTATTTCAACTAAAAATGCAGTACTGTCGCAAGTAATGTAGGAAGCAAAGATGAGACGGAAGTACTTGTATACGGTTTTCCATATTTTTTTTATCATAGGAATTTTAACTTTCAAGCTGCATATCATCTGTCATTGTAAAATTTCTATATCTTTATTCAACCCCAATACAAATATATCTGACACTCTGGTTAAATTTGAATAGAATTGTATTTTCCCTGGCACATAAGTTGTCGAAATACATCCCTTTAATTACTTGAACCTTGGCTTGAGAATTATTTCCCCAAGTCATCTATAGTGTTCTGATATACATTATAAAATATAGTAATCTACTCCTGGATCGTCCTCGAAAACGGCAAATATAATTCCGTTTTTTTTTTGTATTAATTCGATGAAACGGTTTTTGTCGCTGTTTGAGATTCGATTCGTCTTTCAATCACCTCGATTTCATGCACAAGTTTATATTGACGAAAAGTTCCGGCTTTGCTAGTACAGGAATTACTTTCATCACGACAGTTATAACATGAACAGCAGGACAAATCGCAAAGTAAAACATTCCGTGAACTGGTATTAAGTCTTTTGATATTGCTTTTGATATTGGTGATTGCACCTCACTGAAGTGACGACTTTAAATTATCTATTTCGGAGTACTTCCGTAACATTAATTTAAATTCGCATTTTACATTTAGAGAACTGTCTTGGTGTCTCCAATTTGTCTTTGCAAAACTTGGACGAAGTTCATGTAATGGGATTTTTTCCCCATTTCTCAATTCTTTTAGATAAATCGTTAAAAGCTATAAACGATTAATGAAAATTGCAAAATTTAACCTGTGTCGAACCTAGTATATCCCCGGGCGGATACTTTAGCAACATGCACTATTCTTTTTTTCGTCAGTAATCATCAACCTCTTTTTCCAAAATTCATAACTCGATTTGTTTTAATTATCATGAACATTTAATTGAAACTTTAGCACATGTAACGTCGGAAATTAACGTCTTTAGGATTTTCGACGTTTTTTCATTATTGTCTTGCTCTTTTTATTCATTTTCTGCTAGATCCGGCGTAAAGCAACCAACAATCGATCGATCTGCTATATCTACTTATAAAATTCACTTTCAGCCGTTGAGTTAACGAAAAACGTCGTTGGACATTTTTCTTATTCCAGCTTAATATGCAGCCACCTAGTCAAATGAAATTTGGCAAAATAACGGCTTAAACGCAAAAAAGAACCGACACATGTCGTTGTTCCTGCCAAGAATCCAAGAAGATCAGAGAATAAGAAATAGGATCTCTATACATAAAGGTTAAAACAGTTTTTCATAAATGTAACGTTGGATATCCGGTTTTTTTTCACATAGCTTTCTTATTTCAATCCTCAAACATACTAGATTACTTAGCGGTATATGATCAAGAGCTGTAAAAATATAATTCAAAACATACATTGAATTTGTTTTAATATTGGTCCGTGTTTTTTAGCATTTTGAAGATTCTGTTTTAAATCCTAGGGGTTGAAGGAACATCGTGCCCAACGTTTGAAAGTAGAAATAGAGCAATCAATACTTCACTTGACCCTTATTACACGAAACCATGTAGTTTGCGCTTATATTTAGGGAGACGGAAAGCTTGGCTTGCTTTGGTAGGATTGATACTTCCACATCTTAATTCTTTAACACCTAGTAATTTAATTGGACCTTGTCTGGTTACATGTTCCCTTCCTCAGCGGGTATTTCATTACCCCTAAAGATGTTCTATAAAGTATATAAGTTTCTCACTGAAGGTATCCAAAGAAGGTAGCCAAAGATTTTGCGACGCTGCAAATATTAAACTTTACAATATAATTAAATATCTCTAACCAATGAATTCAAATAGCAAAAGCTATGCAATTAACAAATGTATATACTCATTAAGCTTCGTGTAAACTATCTAACAATGAAATACATTAAATGTGAAATTTGGAGTATTACCAAGGGAGCTAATAATTAATTAATAACAGCATTTCGGGGTCTCTATCTCTGGTATCTTTCCTCCCTCTTTTATAGCATAATGTGAGGGCTTTTCTAATTATTAGGGGCATTATGATGACCTATAGTTGTTAATTTCTGTGTCATTTAGTCTCTTGGCAATCATAATACATATTCTTTTATATATAGCGATGACGTTAAAACGACATGATATGTCGAAATTACGACATAGCGATGTCGTTATAACGACATGTTATGTCGAAATTACGACATAGCGATGTCGTAATAACGACATAATTTAATTTTTTTGAATGGCCCTTATCGGCTTCCGTAACCACCGGCAGAGTATGGGAAAAGTATAAACATGGAAAAAAGTATTGCAACACCAAAGTTGAAAAAATCAAGAACTTGTTCTATGGAAATCCAGGATATTGAATCAAAAGTTTTTTTCAATGAGGAGGAGTGTAGTAAATTGTATATTAATCTGGTGTTTTTACCAATAAATCTTCCAGCTATAAATCCTGTATGGTTATTGTTAATCAAGATTGTTAAATCGTGCTTCATCCTTTCTGCAATGCAACTTGATGCTTTTTTATAAATATTATTTAAAAGACTGATTGACCGCCAATTGTTCATGTTTTGTTTAAGTGTGTCACCTTTTGGTATGCAAGTTTTAATGCCTTGTTTGGGGTAATAGACATTTCCTTTTGGTTATAACCATATTCAATTAATCTATGTATGAGTTTATCTATATCAATCCAAATTAGAAATTTATTTGTATATCCATCCGATCCAGGGCTTTTCTCATTTTTTTAGCTCACCTGGCCGAAGGCCAAGTGAGCTTTTCCCATCACTTGGCGTCCGGCGTCCGTCGTCCGTCGTCGTCGTCGTCGTCGTCCTGCTTCCGTCGTCGTTAACTTTTACAAAAATCTTCTCCTCTGAAACTACTGGGCCTAATTAAACCAAACTTGGCCACGATCATCATTGATGTATCTAGTTTAAAGTTTGTGTTTAATTACCCTGCCAACCATCCAAGATGGCCGCCATGGCTAAAAATATAACATAGGGGTAAAATGCAGTTTTCAGCTTATAACTCAAAAACCAAAGCATTTAGAGCAAATCTGACATGGGGGTAAAATTGTTTATCAGGTCAAGATCTATCTACCCTGAAATTTTCAGATGAATCAGACAACCCATTGTTGGGTTGCTGCCCCTAAATTGGTAATTTCAAGGAAATTTTACTGTTTTTGGTTATTATCTTGAATATTATTATAGATGGAGATAAACTGTAAACAGCAATAATGTACAGCAATTTAAGACTCAAAAATAAGTCTAATGACCAAAATGGTCAATAGACCCCCTAAGAAGTTATTGTCCTTTACAATCAATTTTTAACAATTTTCATAAAATTTGTAAATTTTTACTAACATTTTCCACTGAAACTACACGGACAAGGTCATTATAGATAGAGATAATTGTAAGCAGCAAGAATGTTCAGTAAAGAAAGATGTACAAACACATCACAATCACCTAAACACAATTTTGTCATACACTGTCTGCTTCCTTTGTTTAATTCACATATACCAAGGTGAGCGACACAGGCTCTTTAGATCCTCTAGTTAATTCTTTCAATTGCATCAGTCAACTCTAAAAATGATATTTCCCCTTCTAAGGACTTTGTCATATTATCAGATAATTTTGGTATATCTTTATGGATCAAATAAATAGATTTTATTTTCTCAATTTTGGAATATAGATTTTTGTAATAATTTTTGGCTTTGTTTAGAATTTTTTGGTTTTAAGTTATATTTCCTGATTTATCAATTAATTTAGAAATTGTTTTAATTACATAATTTTTTGTCTGTAAATTTATGAAATATTTTGATGGTTTCTCTCCTTCTTCTACCCAATGTTTTTTTGACCTTATGTATTGACCCCTCATTTATTTTGTCTTGTAATTTTAAGATGCGTTTTCTTTATTTCTATCTGTTTTAAAATTTCATCTGTTTGGGTTTCATCTTCCATCTTGTTTATATCTAAATTCTTCGGCAATTTGTTCGGCATGTTATCTCTGTTTTCTAAATAAACACAGTTTTGAAAATAGATTCTACACCAAACATATTGATATTGGTGTAAAATTTAACTTCTTTCATCAGATACACGTATAATGTTTTATAAAAGAATACTCGAAATGTAATAACCGTGGAATGTAATATCCGTTGAAGTTTTTGTGAAGAGTGCTTTCTTTCACGTCCGCACTTCTATCAAGTATGGCATGCCAAAATAACATTTAAAAATGTATTGCAGATCATGGCAAATATATAAATTACAGAAGAATTACATACATTGTAAATCAGACGACAAATAGAGACACCATGTTACACTCTTAATTTTTCGATTATATTAGTTTAACTGAGTTGATTTTCTTTCGAGATCTAGAAAAAAGTAACGGACATTTTTGTCAATATAAATGCTAGTAGAAAATTGAAACCCGATTTCAAAATTCAAAATATGAAACTTGTATTCAAAATATAGATTTAAAAGAGAACTCGATACGATTAAAGAATGGAACTCTTAAACAGAAAACCGAGTTTCTTCGTTGGTCTTAATTTATTACTACACGTACGTCTTTGTTGAATGGGCACATGTTTTTGTGTAATTCTCGTATTTTTTGGTACAGTTATGTCATATATTTAAATAATATTCTATAGTGCGTCCTTTCGTATTGTAATGTCATATATATACGTGCTACTTTTTAGGTAAGAGCAAAGGTTTGTGCCTTTTAAAACATTTATATTTGCTACATTATCATGATGCATCTGTCCCAAGGCCTGTTGTTAAATGGATGTCGTTTGTGAGTTTTATAAATGTTTTTATATGACCGCAAAAAATATTTTTTTTGTCGTATATTGGTATCACGTTGTTGACATTGTTGTCGTTGGCTGCGTCGTCCGAAAATGGATGGTTTACGGGTAATAACTTTAGTTTTTAAGTTAATAGAACTCGATAAAATTTTAACACTAGGTTAATTACCACTAAAAAGTCAATAAAGTGACAAAAATCGTCGTAGTCTTCGTTGAATCGTCGAAATTTTTAACCGCACTACTGAATTCGACGACCGAAATGTATTTTTGCTACGCAATAATAATGGCTTATTTCTTTAGAACGAAAAATAATCATATTTGAGACAGGAAAACAATATATTCCTGTATTTATTATTTTTGAATTTGAAGTGACATTTTAGCAGAACGATGAAATTTGACCCAAAATAAGCCGGAACTGTGACAAACTTCAGAGAAAATTGTGAATGAATATAATAACTGGTTCATACTCAAACAGTGCACATACGTATTTTGTTTCATAATTGACGAAATCGTCGCCCTGGAATGTTTTAATCTCTGTTGACACTTTTGTGGAAAGTGCTTTCTTTCTCGTCCGAATTTCTACCAAGTATGGCATGCCAAGTTAACACTTTAGACAATCATTTAATATAAATACAGATGGCGAAAATAAACTACAGAAATGTTAATGATAACATACATTGTAATTCATATGACATATTAAGAAGACACCATGTGACACTTTTAATTAGTTAATTGTGTAAGTGTAAAAATAATCAAGATTAATCAAAACTATTTAACACTTTTATGATTTAAATTATGTATTTTTAGTTATTTTTGGTCCTGGTGTCGAATTTATTGGACTTATTATTTGAAATTGTCACCCGCCTTGCCGCTGTTCCACTTGGACGACAACGCGTGTACTCCGTATTTCTTGTTTGCAAATGACTCTCTACATATCCACTGGGGTAAAGCTGATGACCGTAACTGCATTCACGATTCAAAAATTAGGTCAGTATTTGTATTGTCTGTTTGAGTGTTTCTAAAGAATTTTCTTTACAAAGCATACCTTGGTACGATGTAAATTTGTAAAAGATTCACACGGAATCAACAAATTTCTACCGAGAAATGTGTATGAAACAGGAAAATGGATTTAAAAAAATCGCTATGATGACCGTAAATCATAATCGAGATGACCGTAACAGGATCAGCTAATCATAACCAGGGTGGCCGTAATTGACTAAAAGATGACCGTAATTTGTGAAGGATGACCGTAACATTTAAAGGATGACCGTCAATTCTAAGAAATATTCATATTTGTATTCATAACTCTTTGTTGAGTTTGTCTCAATAGGGGCTCGTTTAACGGTAATAAATACGTTTTATCAATTTCTTTTCAACTATTTGCCGTATTTAGAGTTTATGACATTGATAGTAAATTGCATATTTCTCGTAAATAATTCAATATTTATTAACAACGTCAAAATTAGAATACAAATCAAATATTTTATTTTTCCAATAAGGGTCCCAAAGCGGGCATTTACAATTACCAAATAATGAAAGTATAGGCAACAAACATTGTACATGGGCACAGGACGTTTGCGCTTTTTTACCTGTAAAATGATAGGACATTTGCGCTTCAAATACAATGGACATTTTCGCTTTTAATTTTTATTCACCTGTAATAAATTGACCGGACATTTGCGCTTTTTCCTTATAGTCGTCTGGACGCAGGACATTTAAGCGAAAAAAATAAAACTACTAGGGGACACCTGCATGTTCGATAGCCCATTTTAGCGAAAATTTACCTGGTTGAATATATTGTGATCATGGAAATGCAAGTTGTTGAAACGAACAAAGGAAAAATTAAAAACCAAATTGAAGGTCTTTCCACCAATAAGGATCTATTTTCATATAAAATATTAAAATTCAGTTTAAAATGTCAGTTCCTATGGCTAAATGATATATAAATATGAATTTCAAGCAAAGGTCAAAATCTAGAACGTCAAATAAACCTTTGACCTTGATCTCAATTTCAAGGTCATAAACCAAGGATCCCAAATTAAAAGACCCTAGGTCTGTATTATGTATGGTTCATGAGTAATATCACTTTACGCATAATTCTAAATATAACAGGGGCAAAAATCCCATTTATTCTCTTCGCACCCTTCCAATCAAAATTTATAAATTACGACATGTCGCAACTAACAATTTAGTAAAAATAATTTGTTGAAATCTTATAAGGTTAATGAAAAAGAGTGAAAAAAAGCCAAAATCAAAATTCAGAATTTGACCTTGACCTTTGACCTTGACCTAACTTTCATTTTTTTTTAGACCAAGGATCTTAAATCAAAAGACCCTAAGCCTTTACTTTATAATGATAATGAGTTATATTACCATACAACTAATATAAGATATAAAAGGGGGAAAAGTCGCATCAAATGATTACGTACCCTTTTAACTAAAATGTATGTGCTACGCCATGTCGTAACACACATTTTTTGAAAATATTTTGTCGATATCTTACAGGATTTCTGAAAATAAGAGATAACAAGCCAAAATCATATTTTTGAACATGACCTTGACCTTTGACCTTGACCTCATTTTCATTTTTTTGGACCAAGGACCTCAAACCAAAAGACCCTAGGCCTCTATCACTAATGGTTTTCCATTAACAAATTTATTTAATTTATTTTATTACAAAAGGGGAAATAACTCTCATATGGAGTCTTCGTAAAGCTTCGGTGAAAATAAAACGTAAAATCCTGAGGATATAACGAGCAATTTGGAAAAATAAATTTGTCGCTTTGTTTTACAGTTGCGGAGGAGATCTGATAACAAGAAAAACAGTGTTTGGGGAGATAACTCTTACAAAGAAAAGTGTTCGGTTAAACAGGGTCAGTTTCAAAAGCGTATTGACTGAATGATATCATATACAAAAAAACTAAGCGACATCTTTTGAAACATTTTTACACCGCAAGAAAAAAATTAGGCGGAAGAAAAAAAAAAATCAGAACAAATTCAATACTGGTCTTTCCACAAGAAAGGTGGAAAGACCTAACAATGTGATGGATTCCGATATAGGATAGACAAAGTATTTATAGAGGAATGTGCTCCACAACCGAGAAAAGATAAAGAGAAAGGGCAGTTCCTAATGCAATTTTTTGAACAGTATTGTACAGAGGGTAGGTATATCTAGAGCCAATTACGTACGTTCTCTAGCTTAAAATTCCATTCTGGTACAGGATTGTGTAAATGTTCGCAAATGTCGCCAACGTCGCCAACATTTGTGAAATCATTACTATTCGCCAACGTCGCCAACATTTATGAACTCAATACTGTTCGCCAACGTCGCCAACGTCGCCAACATTATGAACTCAATACTGTTCGCCAACGTCGCCAACGTCGCCAACATTTGCGAAATCATTACTATTCGCCAATGTCGCCAACGTCGCCAACATTTATGAACTCAATACTGTTCGCCAACGTCGCCAACATTATGAACTCAATACTGTTCGCCAACGTCGCCAACGTCGCCAACATTTATGAAACATTACTGTTCGCCAACATTTACAAACTCATTACTGTTCTCCAACGTCGCCAACGTCGCCAACATTTATGAAACATCACTTTTCGCCAACGTCGCCAACATTAAGAAACTGTACTGTTCGCCAACATTTATGAACTCATTACTGTTCGCCAACGTCGCCAACATTTACGAAACTTAATACAGTTCGCCAACATTTACAAATTCATTCAAATATTCGCCCGCATCACTAACATTGCCAATATTTATGTAGTCATTACTATTCAAAACATTTACAAACTAATACTGTTCGCTTGGTTGCAAACATTCAGGAAAACATTACTGCTCGCCATGCAATGTGTATATGTAATATTTGCCAACTTACTAAAGTTTGCCAATTTAGCCGAGTTTGCCAATATTTATTTTTGTATGTTTTATTCACCAATATATCCAACATTATTTCTAATGTACTGTTTGCACAGTTTGCACAAAATATTTTTTACTTTTTGTTTAGTATGTTTGTAAACATTAAATTTAGATATAAATATATTATTATAGGTAACAATTTTTGGCGAAAAATTAAATTCGGATTGTATCCGTCCTTGTTTCTGGAAATACACATGTTGTCAACATCCGTTTTCTCAAACTTTCCCTGGAAATATTGACCGCTAACCGTTTACTGAGTCTTAATTTTAAAATAATAGATGATATAGAACATTATAATGCTGTGAAATGGTATACAGGATTTTCCTTATTTTTGTAAGTTTTAAACATTAAATACCGACTAAAAAAAGGAATTAAATTTTAGTTTAATCAACGTTACATGTATTGACAAATGTCCATGACCGGCATGTTTTAAGACAACTTATAAATAAGAATGTGGTACGTATTTATTTTTACTACTGTTACTATCAGAACACTTTATAGGGATAAATTAAGACATTTTTAAAAGGGGGTTCCAGCCGTTACGCTTAACTTTTGCGTTTTCAAGCCAGACACTTTTTTTTTGATATTACAACATGTATATGTCTTTGGTTGGATTCT
Source organism: Mytilus trossulus (assembly GCF_036588685.1). Taxonomy (NCBI): domain Eukaryota; kingdom Metazoa; phylum Mollusca; class Bivalvia; order Mytilida; family Mytilidae; genus Mytilus; species Mytilus trossulus. The sequence goes on from NC_086386.1 coordinate 81,672,481, forward strand.
GTTGGCTTGTAGAGAAGAATTTTACAAGCCCGAGAGCAATTTTACAATCAATGCTGTAGGACTTGTGGATAAACATGATGAACATAAAGACTGGGGTTCCCAACCTAGAGTAAAAGGGGGGAGGGTCCATATTATTATATGTCTCTGGTCCAACACAGGCACTTGTCTTAGAAAAATCCTTACCTTTATATATATATTATATACATGTGTATAGGATTTTTGTTGTTGAGATGAGTGCCTGTGGGGTCAAACTTAATGTTCCCATTTAAATGCATATAGTTATATATTAAGACATTTAAAAAGTGTTTTTTTTGCACTATTTTAATTTTTAAAGCCAAAAATGTTTATAGTTGAAATTTTTTAATTTTAACTTCAAAATTTTACACGCAAAGATGAGTATAGACCTTTTAACTTATTGTATATAATATACATGCTATTGTTATGAAACTTTGTAATTTAAATAGTGCTATAATTTATTAAGCTTTGGTCATACCAAGTTCTTTTAAAATTTAAATTTACAACTCTTTATATTCTTTTAGGTTTGTGACCACAATTGTCGTCTCTTGATTTTCATTGTTTACAAATATAGTCCCTAGTGTTGACAGTGGGTTACTTGCCATTGATTTTTATATGCCTTCCAAATTTATTTTTCCATGTTTAATGCCTCAAATTGCAAGTAGGGGGGTCAAATTACACTCTAAAATTTTTTAAATTAGCACTTTGGAAGCTGTGAAAAGATTTCAAGATGCACTAAATATGAAATTGTCCATATTTGGAGTTAGAGCCAATGAAGTTTTCTATAATTTTTCTATAATTTGTCCCAAAAATAGTACAACACACTGTAAAAGTTTTTTTGAGAAAGCGCAGGTGGGATTTTTTTTTATTTTCATTTTTGTTTTAAAAGAAATGCACTGAAAAATAAGTGTGGTCTTGTACATGATGGGACTATTACAAAAAAAAAATGTAACTGATTAAAAGTGCAGTCATACTCATTTAACTGTTTTATATACTACTAGTTAATAAAATTTAAGGTATAATACTTATTTGAGATAATAACTGAGATTTTTGTGAGTTTATACAGTATTTATATTAGGCTATGTTATCTGCCATATATGTAACACTCCCAAACGTGTCCTTCCCCCCAATTGTGTCTGATTTCCACAAACGTGTCTTTTCTCCCTAAACGTGTCCGAAATGTACAATATTCCCCAAACGTGTCCGATAAATTTTATTCGCCAAAACTTGTCCAATATTTAACGCCAGAACGTCTCATGTCTTTTAGCGTTAATACATGTATCTCCTAAATAAAATCGCTGATAACTTTGACGACAATTTAATAATGGGGACACAGGTGACAAAGTTTTCATTTAATAGCTTTAGTTAATTAAATGTAGGTTTTTAATGAATATCATAATTCAAAATTTAATCTGTAATTGTTAATTAATTTTTGACTGAAACTGCTTCTTGTTCAGTTGCAAGTATTTCAAACGCATTAAGAGCGAATCTGCACATAGTTATAGAGTTGAATTAATCCGTTACTTTGTAAATTATTTTGTACTTATAAACTCCAATGATGCGTTTTAAATTTATCCGAATATTGCCTGGCGGGAGTTAAGCAGCATTTTTTTTTTAACTTTTGTAAAAATCATAAACTGGTTATCCGGTTTTTTTAATAAATTTTAGGTTTCCAGCATCACTAAAGACACACGAGCAAGAGACATAACATCCAGTGCCAAATATTTCATGTTTTATAGATTCTTTTTATCAATATGAATGTTATGTGATCAACGCCAGTTATTAATGGTTACCGTAATTACAAATTTAATTTGCAGAGAAAGGGACACTTTTATCCATTGACTGTTCAGTTTAACTAAACATGTTTGCTTACAATTTACATACGACATAGCCGAAGGGACGCCCCCCACTTTTACCCATTTCTTTTTGCTGGTTTAAAAAAGTACCTTATCTATATTTTTAATGAAATGGTAAAATTAGTATACATTAATGGAATAGCAATAACCAAATAACGCTTGATATGGACACGTTTTTGGGATTTGACACGTTTGGTTTTTTTTTTACAAATCACACGCTTTGACGATGTTTTTAACTAGACATGTTTTGCAGTTCAGTGACGTCAATGTGGACACGTTTGGGGGGAAGGACACGTTTCTGAGTGTTACATATACACATGGTATGCCGCAATAATATACATGTAAAAGGGTGGTAAAGGGTTATTTTTTTTTAATGTTTTCGGCCTTTTTATTTTCCGTAAATTTCGTGTTTTGATGTTTTCATTTCTCCTTTTTTCATGTTTGGCTTGACTTGCTTGCTTTGTGTTTCCCCTTATTTGTTTTCCAAGTTTCGCATTTGATTAAAAAGTGTGGAATATAGTGTAATACCTTCTGAAATTTGTTTAATCTAATAGTAATTGATGTATGTTTTACTTTTGCAAAATTTATTGTATGAATGAAGTCTATCAAATTACTATGAATAATATTTTATTTTCAAATAATTAAGATGCAAGTAGCAGATGGTAAATGTTGACCGCAAGGTTTTTATGTTCATTAATAAAGGCTGCATGATTTTGAAGAACTACTCAATAATTACTTGTGGTAATTTTTACAGTAATTTTTGTCATGCTTCATTTTTTCGGACCTTTATTTTTAGTGCAACGTTTTTGAGATATTTATTTCATGCGTTTCCGTGTTTAATACCCCCCTTTACTACCCTCATGTAACAGGTAAAAATAAAATAATTTTATTAAATCTTTATGACGACAATTTTTTCAGGGTAGTAATTAACCTTTGTTTTAATGTTTTAAAACACCACAGAAACAACTTTCTTTGCATTTATAACAATTTATAACATTTTTTATATGAAAGCATATTGTGAAGCTAAACCTGCTTTTGATTGAAGATTTTTTTTTTATCATATAATATATATCTTGGGAGTTTCATAGCACCATTTTACTTTTATTAAATTTATGGCCTTAACTTTTTTAGGAATTAGGGGACAAAACCAATACTTTTCTATTTTTTTGTATAAATTGCTTATTTTTTGGACTAATTTTAACAGGGTTTTATTCTTGAATTCTTGGGGTTCTTTAATATGCTGAATGTTACCATGTATTATATTTTTGGATTTTGGGCCCCAAATTTAAAATGGTCCACATTCATGAGGTCCACAGGGTACAGAATTAAACTGTGTTTGATTTTAATAAAAATGAATTATTGTTTTTTTTTTATATGCTTAATATAAATTTGTATATAGATTTTTAGTTTTGGTACCGTTTTTAAATCGGTCTACATTATGGTCCATAGGGTATGAAATTAAACTTACATGTGTAGTTTGATTTCCTTAAGAATTGAGTTCTTGGTGTACTTTGATATACGAATCTAACTGTGAAATTTAATTTTTAATTTTAGGTTCGGTTTTTAATTTGGTTTACATTAAGGTTGAAAGGGTTAATTATTAAACTTAGTGTGATTTTAACAAAAATTGATTTTTTTGGGGGTTCTTTGATATTTTGAATTTAAACATTTAGATTTTTGATTAAGGGCTCAGAAGATTGTCTAATTTGGGGTACAAATTGAAAATTTGTTTGATTTCAACAAAAATTGAGTTCTTTGGTTTTTTTGATATGCTGAATTTCACCACTTATTTACATTTTGATGTTTGGGTCCTGTTATGAGTTATGAAGTTGGTTCCTTATTGAGGAGAAAAGGGTACAAAAGCGAACTTTAGTTTGATTTATGAAAAATTGGATTATTGGGTTTTTAATATGCTGAATATAACTATGTATTTAGATTTTGGATATTGGACTATAATAGGAAAATTTAAAAGTCTTAGACCACATTTATTCTGTGTCAGAATTTATGCTGAGTTAATTATTTAATCACAATATAAATTAAGAGTTGTATCAAGCTTGAATGTTGTGTTTGTACTTGCCCCTTTTGTTTTTGGTACTACCTCTGCGGTTGTATTAGGCTGCGCCCTGAGGAGTATTTTATTTTAGGAATATTGCCATGATGATTTTTCCCATATATATGCATTTTTGGGGAAAACGGGGGGGGGGATTAAGAAAATGTATACAACAAAAATTATCAGCAAGACCATTTAAAATCATTGGTGGATCCAGGGGAGGGTTAAGGGGTTGGAACCCCCATTTTTTTGGCAGATTAATGCATTTGAATGGGGACATGAAGTTGGAACCCCCCTTTGTCCTGTGTTGGGAACCTCCCTTTTAAAATGGTTGGATCCTTCCCTGAAAATAATGTGTATGCCCAATTTATGGGCATTATGTTTTTTGGACTGTGTGTTTGTTTGTTCATTTGTTTCTCTTTAGGTAAAAGGTTTGGTTATAATAGTTTTAATTGATGAAATTGTATTGCAATTAACCTGAAACTTTGATATAATCTTTTTAATTTTAATGCCAAATTAGAGTTTTGATTTTAATTTCACGGTTCACTGAACTGCAGAACATAGAAAACTTGTGCGAGTAGGTAATCTGTATACTATGGACACATTCTTGTTAAGTCTTAAATTACATTTTAGATTTATACTATGCTACATGTATGAAGATTTGAGAGTGGACATTTATTTGTCTTTGTTGAAAGTACAAATTTATATATTTAGGTGTGACACAGTTTGTTAAGTCAGCCTCAAATTATTTTTTTACCCATGAACAGTTTAAGTTTAAAGTATTGGTTTGTTTCTTTAATCAGCATTAGTTTTGCAAATTAGTTTTACTCACTGTTTTTGTTATTCATGAAGATATGATGTTTTGTTTTTTTATTATATCATTGCAAGTTACAAAGAATTTTGAATTTTGTTTCTGTCTAATGATTTAGGGCAGAGTTATGGTCCTTTGACTTTTGAAAATTTACTAAAATAATCAGTTTTTCTCACCTTTTTTGTCATTTTTGTATATATGGATTTAATAATTAGTATATCTTTATCATACCAAGTACGTAACAGTTAAAGTTAAAAGTTTAAATTTTGATTTTGTTTGATAATTTTGTGGAGAGTAATGGTTGTTGGGCTTAGAAAATTATTTGAAATAATCAGTTTTAAACACTTTTTTTGTCATGCTTTTAAAATACATTAACTTGATTTTTGTTATAAGGTTTACAATGACAAGTTATAAATCAAGTTACAATTTTGTTTCAATACAATTATTTTTTTAAATGGTAGGGGATTTTGCATTGCCATCATGGCCATGCAATACTCACAGAATGCTTGTTTTACGCCCATTTATGGGACGACGTACAGTCAGGGGTACTACTTGTACAAGTTATCTCTATTTACTTAAAGATATCTGACGCCACAATGGAAAAGTGATTGTTGTATGCGTCAAAAGGCCGGCCGAGTAGGTTAATAGCGATAAGGTTTATATACACATATAACTAAATAAATAATGTTTGAATAATCTCCCCTTAATTTTCTTTAAAATTTACTTGTATAAGCAAATTTTTCTTACAATCCCACAAAAGTAATTAAGTTTTGTGATGTAAATTCATGCCTTTTATGATTTTTTCCAGGCTGCTGATTTTTTTTATTAGAGTTTAATGTTTCATCTCATTTATTGAAAAAAGAAACTGATTGGGCAAAGATCTTTTAAAAGTATTTGGGCAAGGCCTAAAAAATTGCTCCTTGGGGGCTTGTAAATGAGCAGTGTTTTGAAGATAACAGACAAATGGGATTTTAATTGTCTATGAAATTACACTTAAATGATTAATAAAGACATTTGTAAAGGGCAGATAATTTAAAATTCTATTAGAGCAAAGAAATCATAAGAATTCAATACCGAAGATAGGATGACTTTTTTTCTTTTACAAGTAAAAATATCTTAATGTTTACGGGACATGACCATGATAACTCAACTGACATATTATGGTATATTGTTAAAAGTTTGTTTTTATGTTTGTTCTGTTTGTCTTTAAAATGTTTGACATTAACTTAAAAACGCTTTAACCAATATGAAAAGAACTTTGGTGAATTATTTTTATATATATTGCCATGAGTTTTTTTTTTTTATAATAACATACCTGATTTTCCGTTTCCTACTTTTATTTATTAAAAAAGGGGAGATTCTTCAGTTTACAGACTATAACCTTAAAAATAGTTTTACCAACTTGCAAGAAACTGTGGTGAATTGTTTGATTCTATTTATATGAGCTTCCTTTTGATTTTTATACATTTTGTACTATACCTTTTTTGATTTATTTTATACAAAAAGGGTGATTTTTAAGTTTTCGGACAGTTACTGAAAAATGCTTTTTGCATTTTTTTAATCTTTATATTTATTGTTGTAAGCTTTCTTTTGGTTTTTATAAATTGAAGATTTTACCCTTCTGCGTAATTGTAAGATTTTATTTATAAAAAGGGTCGAGGTTTTGGACAATATCCTTAAAGTGCTTAAAGCAGTTTTTATTAAGATTTGATGACTGATTTTTATTGATTATTATTACATGTATTAGGATAACCTTTTTTTAGTTTTTTTATAAATTTTCTTATAATAAAATGTTAAAAAGTTATTGAACTTTATTTTTTTATAGTTGATATAGTGTGTTTGTATTATGTTACTATTTAACTTTTGATGAACTTCTTTGTACCATTGTTATTTTATGGTGTTTGAGAAATAAAGAATCTTGAAAATTTGACAAAAGATTTACTAAGTATTGCCCAACAGCATACTTAGTATTGCGCAACTGCAATGTGTATTGCACAACAGCCAGAAATCTTTAGTTGAATATAAATTTAATTTATATAATGTTCATTTAAAATTGTCTATTTACATGGTTTACTTTAACAAAGATGTAATTTGAAACTTGTAGGTAAAATTTTACCAGACATGGCTACAATTATAATTGGAATATGTATTTTTTTTGTAAAATATGTTTTTTGAGCCTGTCCGCCTGACAATGAAGATGGCAGACATGGTAAAAAAAAGTACAAAGTATAAAATGTAAATTTTGTCTTATTATCTAGTTATGAATTGAGATATTCTGACAAGATCAATGTTGGAGAGTAAGTGTTATGAGACTGTAGAATATGCACTTTAAAGTTAAAGAATTGAATGCTTTTTACATTTTATTTTTATACAGATATATAATGTTACGAAGTTATAAATGTTTGTCATATGTACATGTTATTGACCTTATTTTTATTGTTGAGTTTCTGCTTTTTATTTTAAAAGCACTTGTAACATTTTATAATGATGTTTAAATGGGTGTTAGCAGGCTGGTAAGTATTTTTTGAAGATTTTTGTATTCCTTTTTGGAAACTATTTATTGTTATATATGTACTCATAAAAAATGTAGCACTATTTAGTTTCTGGATAGGTTGCAATTGTTCAACTTGATTAAACTATTACTTTTTAGAGATGTTATTAGATTTGCATGATTTTTTTATTTCACAAAAGATGGTCAAGTATATATTCCTTATATTTTTAAGTATTGATTGTCATTATGAGTTTTTTATTTATTCTTATTTTTATATGTTTTTTTAATGATTTGAATGTTGGCAATTTTAAGGCAAACAAGTGGTACTTGTTTGAAAGACTCTTTAATAAACTGTAGACACAGGGGTACATGTACTTGTTAAAACCATTTGGAAGTTGTGGAATTCGGCTAACAGGATTATGGGATTATTTAAAAAAAAAGAAGATGTGGTATAATGATTGCCAATGAGACATCTTTTCGCAAGAGACCAAAATGACTCAGACATTAACAACTTTAGGTCACCGTACAGCCTTTAACAATGAGCAAAGCCCATAATGCATACTCAGCTTTAAAAGGCCCTGATGAGACAATGTAAAACAGTTGAAACGAGAAAACTAAAGTCCTTATTTATTTTAAAAAATGAAAGAAAATATATCTATATATCGATAACCCTTCTGAATAACTAGGTTTTGTTAGCTTTAAGGAATGACAACATTTTTGTGTTTTGTATAGTATATTACCATAAAAGGTTTGTTATCAAATACCTTATTGTCCTGAACATGACATATAAGAAGTTTGCATGTTGATTTATTTTTTGAATTATGTCTTTGTATGAATGATGAAATTTAGTTCATGCAATGACTGGTTTGTGATAATGAAAACCCTGGTGTAATAATTTTTTAGTTATAGAGATTTTTTTTATTTGAACTAAATGCAGTGTTACAAACACATGCCAAACTAAGAAGATGTTATATTTAAATAACATAAAATATATTTTATGTTGGCAAACCTTCATTATGTTTGGATAGTATGCAAACAGTGGTACTAAAACAGGAGTACTGTTCAGAATGTTGGCGACATTGGCGAACAGGGGTACTGTTTAGAATGTTAGCGACGTTGGCAAACAGGTGTACTGTTACAGAATGTTGGCGACGTTGGCGAACAGGGGTACTGGTCAGAATGTTGGCGACGTTGGCGAACAGAAGTACTGGTAAGAATGTTGGCGACGTTGGCGACGTTGGCGAACAGGGGTAATGTTCAGAATGTTGGCGACGTTGGCGAACAGAAGTATTGGTAAGAATGTTGGCGACGTTGGCGATGTTGGCGAACAGGGGTACTGGTAAGAATGTTGGTGACATTGGCGAACAGGGGTACTGGTTAGAATGTTGGCGACGTTGGCGACGTTGGCGAACAGGGATACTGGTTAGAATGTTGGCGACGTTGGCGAACAGGGGTACTAGTTAGAATGTTGGCGACGTTGGCGACGTTGGCGAACAGGGGTACTGGTAAGAATGTTGGCGACGTTGGCGACGTTGGCGAACAGGGATACTGGTTAGAATGTTGGCGACGTTGACGACGTTGGCGAACAGGGGTACTAGTTAGAATGTTGGCGACGTTGGCGAACAGGGATACTGGTTAGAATGTTGGCGACGTTGGCGAACAGGGGTACTAGTTAGAATGTTGGCGACGTTGGCGACGTTGGCGAACAGGGGTACTGGTTAGAATGTTGGCGACGTTGGCGACGTTGGCGAACAGGGATACTGGTTAGGATGTTGGCAACGTTGGCGACGTTGGCGAACAGGGGTACTAGTTAGAATGTTGGCGACGTTGGCGACGTTGGCGAACAGGGGTACTAGTTAGAATGTTGGCGACGTTGGCGACGTTGGCGAACAGGGGTACTGGTAAGAATGTTGGCGACGTTGGCGAACAGGGGTACTAGTTAGAATGTTGGCGACGTTGGCGAACAGGGATACTGGTTAGAATGTTGGCGACGTTGGTGAACAGGGGTACTAGTTAGAATGTTGGCGATGTTGGCGACGTTGGCGACGTTGGCGAACAGGGGTACTGAATAGAATGTTGGCGACGTTGGCGACATTGGCGAACAGGGTACTGTTCAGAATGTTGGCGACGTTGGCGACATTTACGAACATTTCCCCAATCCTGTACCAGCCTGTAAAATTCCAGGTTAGAACTTTTAACATTTGATTTAACCTTTTAGACTTTTTGTTCTGTATTTTAATCAAAATGTTTAATATTGTTTTGTGTTGTGCTGTCTTGAGTCTATTAGTGCTGTATTTTAATGGACACGTCTAACTGCAGATGAATTTAACTTTAAACATGTATTTATCAAGACAAATGGTCCAGAATCCGTCCACAATAATGAGCAGTTCTACTCAACTCATCCAATTTATTTTGTTAATATATATTTGAAGAGTATCATTTAACAACAGTCGGCGAATTACATTAAGATTCGTTCTTATGATGAACAGGCACCCCAGTCAAAAATTGAGAAAGAGAAACTTTATTATTTATTTAAAATGTTGGCGCAATACAAGTCAGAACAGATAACAAGGCTCAATTTGTTCTGTCTTTTGACATCAGATATCAAGCGAAAACTGACCTGTGATGACTATACGTGATTTAATGTCTTTAAAATATTTACTTTTAGCTCTATATATATAATCTTTAAATATATGTCAAAGTGCTATGACATGAACGTGTTATGAAATGTGCTATGGAGTGATTTTGATGCTTATAACCATAACAGAAAATATGACTTTAACTCTACCAGGTCAGAGGATGAATATATATCATTGTATATAGTCATAAAATCTAAATATTGCAAAAACGCAAATGTCCTTTTTTTTAAAAGTGCAAATGTCCTAGGATTTAAAGCGCAAGTGTGCAAAAAAAAAAAATAGACAATAGACAAATGAAAATAGTAATAATAAAAAAAAATACATTTAAAGTTCTTTTCCCCCTTCCTTATTATCATTATTATTTCAATGTCCAGCAATGCACCAATAAAAAAAAACACATTAAAAGTAAAGTTTGAACAAACATAAATTATGATTTATAATGATGGAATTTTTTTCATCTGTAGACCAAGGGACGGTGCTGTAGGATATACTGTTGATTGCAATAGGCCATAATAGCAATCCTCCCCGTGTCAGATGCAGATGAACAAAATAAAGAGATAACTGAATCCTGTCACTTAACAAATATTTTTTTTTAAATAACAACAATAGCTAATTTTGCGAAACATGGAATATAAATCTGCTATTTGCAGTGTTTAACCAGGAATATACACAACTCTTTTCATATAGTTGAGTTCTCACAAGACAGCAGCCTTAACAATTTCTCTTGGGAATTTAAGTTAATGAAATTGGAACATGCTTCAGATGTGATATAAATGGTGTCTGTCTTCGTTATATTTTGTGCAATAAAAGAGAAAATGAACTTCATTTTCAATATTACCAGAATTAAATTGCTGACATAGTCAAAGGTTTGGAGGAGTACCCTAGTATCGTTCTATTTCAATTAAATCTGCAAATGATGAGATGACACCCTCAATTTTGTTAATGATCTCCTACGCTAAAATTGTGTTATGAGATTTTCTAAACCACAATTATCCTTATCTTTAACATAAGTGCGGAGCTCTCCTTCTGATTTCTTGGTCAGTTGATCCTTCCAAAATTTGTATGCACGTCTCTTTCAATATTTTCCTGATGGTATTATTTGAATTATTTTCCCCATCATTCAGTTTTGCAAAACCATTAAGAGTTTTTAAAATGTGTTCGAGAAAGCCATACCATGACGGTTCATACTTAGAACATAGAGATTTGAATGCTGGTATGCATCTTAAAATAAAGGAAATTAGTCAATTTTTTCTAGTCTAAGCCAATAATTCAAAATAGACCTCACTGATGAAAAGTACATTGGAAACCGACCAAGTTCAGATAAGGCTGCACAACTTGTGTTTTTATTTTTGCACACCCAGAATGAATTTACACTCACACCACATCTTCCTTTATCTATTTACAAAATTTACTGTGTAGATTTTCACTAGTTAAATTTGAATAAATTTTATCCATGCAAATTAGTTGGTTTCCATATCTAAATTTTGCTATCAAGGGATTGAATGAGCTCCAAATTTCACTTCAATAGAGAAGAATAAGCTTGATAGCATGATCAAAAACATGCATAAAGTACTAGTTTTTAAGGATTTAGAGATAATATGCCTATTAATATTTACATGGTCTAGAGATTTTTTTTAAATAGTTTGGAAGGTAAATGATGAAAATCTGAATAGGTTAGGAATTATGTTATCTCCTTTTATAACTCCAAACTGTATAGGGAAGAATATAATACAAATTGACAACGATACGACGAAAAGTTGAAGAAAAAAAAACCTTGATTAAACATTATCCAGCGGAATCGGATTAAAATGTTAACATCTGCCTTGAAATATGAAACAGTCCCTTGACAACACCGGATCCGATGGAACTGCAAAATTTATTCTGCATTCAGTTGGTTTGACTGAGATTAAACATTCCGACATTAAGTAACAAATGAAAAGCAACATGTTCAGTAATTATTCCATTAGATAAGGATTTCAATACGGAAATGAAGTCTTTGCCCTATCTCTATTAGTTTTGCTTCAATTTTTGCCAATAGTTCATAAATATAGAAAAAAGAGATGTGGTATAATTGCCAATTAGACAACTCTCCAAAAGGCAACGCTCTACTGGATACCAAAAGGACACAGAAATCAACAACTATAGGTCACCGGACGGTCTTCAACTATGAGCAAAGTACATACCACAAAGTCAGCTATAAAAGGCCCCTAAATAGCAATGTAAAAACAGTTCAAACGAGAAAACTAACGACCTAATAAAGTTCATTTTTAATTCCGTTGGACACCATTCTTGCACATAATCGCCACTGATTTAAAAATTTGAGGAACATCTTTTGAATGCAATAGTTTGTTCTTCTAAATTTATAATTTGGTTTTCACTACTATAATTTAGATTTTTTACATTTACTATATACATTGTACATCGGATAGATTTAAAAATGTAAAAGTTCTTGAACAATCCAACCTCCTTGTACAATATAAAAGGTGCCCTCCAATAATATATATGTCGTGTACAAGTTGCAATTTTGTACAGGTTATAATATGTACAAAAATAATGTACATGTTATAACTTGTATAATGCAAAAATACAAGTTATAACATGTACAAATTTAAAGTACCTCGTACATGTTATAACCTGTACAAAATATTGCTTAAAATGGTTTTAACTTGTACAAAATCGAAAAATAAGGATATGTTTCTATTATTGCAACAGATGTTATTGACCTCAATAATATTTTCATAACTTTTTTATTATTCCATCATGTAACTTTGTTAGTGTGTATTGTCCTTTTTTGATACAGTTAATGTCCAGGTGTCGGTATTACGAAGCATTCATAAGACCTGTCATAAGATTTATCTTAGGACATGTGTTATGATCCTCCTATGACTATCTATGGACATATCTTTATTTGATGAATTATAATTTTGAGTGTCCCCTTAAAAGACATTGGCGCTCATACCACATCTTCCTTTATCTATATAGTAAAATACTAGTTGACACTAAAAGACATAACAGGATAGCCAGGATAGAAGGGTCTACAAATACAATTGGGAAGGGAAATGGGGTATGTGTTTAAAAGACAACAACCCGCCCATGGAGCACACAACATTTAAAGACCACAAATACATGCTTCAAAGTAGGAATATATATTTAAAACATCAAAATGACATTTGCCTCATGCAATGATCTTAAAGTTTATATTTTTTTTTACATAAGTCATGCTGAAGGCCAAACATGTTGAAGAGTAGATCCAAAGATATTGATAATGAAGCGTGGTCCAATGAAAACCATTTCAGTTCACTTTTGCTTTTACAGAGTAAGCATATAAGACATTGTTTTAGTCTTTGCATGCTATAAAACAAGAGGGAGGAGTGTTACCCAAAGTTATTAGGCATCTTTCTTAAATTCTTTGGAAGTATTTAATTACTAGTATCTGATGTAATTGTCATTGAGGGAATGCAAGCTTTTAGTCAATAGTGTCACACTCATTTAAGCCATGATGGACTGCATAAAACAAACAATTACACGAAAATACATTTTGCCAACATAAGTCATGAAACCTATATTTTTCAAACTTTGTGAGCATTGTCCTCTACAGAAAAGGACAAGTTCTGTCCTATTTATTGTTGTTCTTTATGCATTGGTGAATTTAAATGTATATTTTACTTCATTAACATGATTAAGATTTATCTTAAATTTTGTACAAGTTAAAACCATATTTAAGCAAAATTTTGTACAAGTTAAAACCATATTTAAGCAAAATTTTGTACAGTTTATAACATGTATGAGGTACTTTTGTACATGTTATAACTTGTTTTTTTTTTGCAGTATACAAGTTATAACATGTACAATATTTTTGTACATGTTATAACCTGAACAAAATCGCAACTTGCACACGACAGATATACAACACTATCGTGCAAAGTTTCAACATATATACACCTGTTTCCTTAGGTTATACTACAGGCAGGTTAAAATGTTTACATAGTAAGCACATTGTCTACAAGATAGCTCATTTTCAAAGTTAGCAAGATTCCTCTTTCATTCGGATACGATTTTATACAGTTGGTGAACTATGTATTTGAAGCAAGTTTTATTTTCTTCTACCTATAGGATAATGTAGTCTTATAAATACGTTTTATACCAACACAATTAATTATTTGATGCAAAAAAGTAATACAAATACGGATAATTGTTTGAATCGATGGTCATCCTTTATAAATTACGATCATCCTTTACAAATTACGGTCATCCTTTTACCAATCACGGTCATACTTGTTTTATGTTACGGTCATCCTGAAAATATTTCACTGACGATTTACGGTCATCTTAGCGATTTTTTCAAATCCTATTTCCTGTTTTATACACATTTCTCGGAAGTAAAATGTGATTTCCGTGTGATTCTTTTATACATTTACATCGTACCAATGTATGCTTTGTAAAGAAAATGATATAGAAACACTTAAACAGAAAATACAAATACTGACCTAATTTTTCATCCGACTACATGTATAATGAATTTAAACATATTCAAAAGAATAAAAGCTTCTTTTATATTTTAATCAGATATTTACACGTCAAAGAAAAGAAAATAAGTATTGAATATGAAAGGAATAAAACGCATCATAATTAAAGATATCTTGCTTGTAAGACGTGTGTTTCGTATACAAAAGACTCGTATGACGGCTATATAAAAAAATCTTAAAAGACCATAAAAGGCTCAACATTTCGTTTTTGTTTTTTTTTGCGAAATACAGATAGTAAAGGTTATTCTTTCGTAGTGTTTGCAAACAATATCATGAAGTTTTGTTAACAGTTAATTTACAAAATTGACTATTTCAATAATAATTTATGTTTACACAAAGTGCTAACTTTTGGACATCGTGTTGCTGCATGGGTTGTTTGTTTCATTAATTTTTATTGTGTAAGCTAAAAAGGTTTCAGTCCGCAGGAAGACATATTATCCTAACTTGACACTCCGATCCAACTAGTTTTTGTTCTTACCCCTTAATGCCATTTGATTAACGGAAATCAGCAAATACTAATTTTTAAGTCTTATGTTTGACCAGGCCGTTGTCAGAACCCACGATATCAGGCGTTTTAATTCATTTATTATATTTATTATATTGTACAATGAATTAATAAAAGAGTGCATACTGTAAGAATCCATCTTATATGAATCCGCGCTTAAACATACACATTCACCCAAAGGTAATAACGTTTGCAACATATATAGAAATAAGAAGATGTGGTATGAGTGCCAATGATACTACTCTCCTTCCAGAACACAACATGTGAAAAGTAAACAATCAAAGTACGACCTTTATCACAGAGCTTTAGCTTACACCGACCAGGAAGCTATCAAGGACACACTATAGTGACTAATGTAGCAATTCAAACAGGAAAACCAACGGTTTAATCTTTATATAGAAATAAACTAGAAACGAGGAACACGTATGAACCACAACAACCACTGATGAACAGGTTCCTTACAAACAAACGCAGTGAAACAATTTTTTGTCATGAACATTATCCACATCATAATAACAGATAATAAAAATGTGTAGGTCTGTCGTCAATAATTGTTTGGGTAATAAGTTAAATAATCTTTATTTGTCATATAAGTAACATTATACTTGTGACATAAACAAAAGTAACAACAACAATAAAATAACTGAGTTGAACACACACATATCTATATATATACAAGTAAAACTAACTAAGAGTATGAGTGGCCGTTCATGTCATTTGCGTGATTATATACGCGTATATGATTTTATACGCGTAAATATACGCGTATATTGTGGTTTTCAACGCGTAAATTGTGGTTTTCAACGCGTATATTGTGGTTTTCAACGCGTATATTGTAGTTTTATACGCGTATATTGTTAAAATAAACACCTTTATACTAAAATCCGATTTATTTATCATATACGCGTTAATATACGCGTATGCAATCATTATATACGCGTTTATATACGCGTTAATTGCATAAATATACGCGTTACTATACGCGTATGAAATCATTATATACGCGTAAATAAACATTCGTTTGTCTTTTTGTTTTAACCAATGAAAACTGCGTTTTAAACTAGTTTGTATATATATCACAATTGTCAGAATGAAGTGCGGTTCTTTCGACCAACATACGTAATTAATCTCAAGACTTTACACCGTTTTATTTAAATTTCATTTATATGAAAGTTTGTTGCCTATAATTAAAATAATAACTAACAGTGTTTTTGGAATATTTTCTTATACTATTAAAGCATGGGTCCCTTTTCAAAAGTCTCCCAACTATTTCCTTGATTTAGCAAGGTATTCTTTGATTGTTTTGGTACGTTTATACGCTATGATAGGCACCTGGGTGAAGATTTCACTACATTGTTTGTCTTTTTGCAGATTGCTCATTTTTTTCTTATAACCTTACTTAGATTTTTGTACCATTGGATTATGTTTAGTAATGAGGGTGAGTGGAACATTCTTTGTCCTATCGGCCTTTAATAAGGTTGTTTTTCTGCTTGTAGTATTTCTAACGTTTCTAATAACATACTCTGTTTTATTTTTACAGTATCATCTTTCAATATAAACTTATCTTGTAAGTTAGTTAAATTTCTATCTAACTCCTTGGTGTCACTATTATTTCTAATATGACGTATATATTCACTTGCAAACTGTAATACTTGTGAATGTGTGTTTTCGGATGTGCACTAGTGATTGGTAAATATTGATACGTTTCAGTTTTTTTAATATGTGATCTAACATCAAGGATTGCATTCTTATTGCCTATGATGTAACGTCTATGTACTCAAATATGAACATTAATAACTAAGAAGAAACAGTTATCAATGCATTAGAATCAATTGACACACAAGAATATACTTTAAATATTCCCATTAAAAAAGTTTTAACGGCATCTGTTAAATTTATACTAAGAAACAATGAATTTGAATTTAATGGACAATTATACAAACAAATTATAGTGGTACATTTTCTCCGACATGCACAGATGGTGTCTTCAACATGGACGTCAAGTTGGTTACTTATTCCTTTTTCGTTACTTATTCCCTATTCGTTACCTATTCCTTACTCATTCCCTATTCCCTATTCGTTACCTATTCGTTACTTATTCCCTATTCCCTATCCGTTACCTATTCGTTACGTATTCCCTATTCCCTGTTCGTTACTTTTTCGTTATTACCTATTCGTTACGAATTCCCTATTACCTGTTCGTTACTTTTTCGTTATTACCTATTCGTTGCCTATTCGTTACTTATTACTTATTCCTAATTCGTTACTTATTCGATTTTTGATATCCTTCCCCCTTTTTAATTGTGTACATTCTTATCTCTGGTTATAGTTCTAAATTTGTTGAGGTAAAATTACCTTTTAATGACCTCTGTATATGTGTTTGTGCTCAACCGAATCTGTTGCTTTATGTTCGATACTTATTTGTTTCTTATATTGTTTTTATACGCTCTACCTTTTAAATGTTTTATATTCGTATGTTTGAAGATCTGGTTCTCGGTTCCAAGAGGTAAAATCACCTTTTACCGCTTGTATAAAAATGAAGATGTGGTATGATCGACAATGAGACAACTCACCCACAACAGACCAAAATGACACAGAAATTAACAACCATAGGTCAGGATACGGTCTTCAACAATAAGCAAAGCCCATACCGCATGATCAGCTATAAAACATGTTAGCGGGGTGTACATGCACATCGTGTCGGGGGCTTGACTAATACCTTGTTTATAACACGCGTATTATACGTTGCACCTTTTAAAAAATTATTTTCAATTGTGTTCTTGTCTCTGGCGGTAACTATGTGTTTGAGAGATGAAATAACCCTATTAGCGCGCATGTACCCGTTCCAGCGCTCGGTGTATACCCTGTTACTTATCTAAATATAAAACGTGTGTTATACATTGCACCTTTTAGAAAGGATTTTCAATTGTGTTCATGCCTCTGGTGGTAACAATGTGTTCTTAGAGATAGCATAACCCTATTACCGCGTATGTACCCGTTCCAGCGCTCGGTTTATAACCTGTTACTTATTCGTTCCTTATTCGCTTTTAATACGCGGGGTATATGTTGCACCTTGAAATAAATCGATTTTGAATTAGGTGCATGTCTCTGGTGGTAACTATGTGTTCTGAGAGATAAATAACCCGATTAGCGCGTATGTACCCGTTCCATCGCTCGGTTAATGCCCTGTTACTTATTCGTTGGGAGACTTTTGAAAAGGGACCCATGCTTTAATAGTATAAGCAAATATTCCAGAAACACTGTTTGTTATTATTTTAATTATAGGCAACAAACTTTCATATAAATGAGATTTAAATAAAACGGTGTAAAGTCTTGAGATTAATTACGTATGTTGGTCGAAAGAACCGCACTTCATTACAATTGTGATATACAAACTAGTTTAAGAACGCAGTTTTCATTGGTTAAAACAAAAAGACAAACGAATGTTTATTTACGCGTATATAATGATTTCATACGCGTATATTTATGCAATTAACGCGTATATAAACGCGTATATAATGATTGCATACGCGTATATTAACGCGTATATGATAAATAAATTGGATTTAAGTATAAACGTGTTTATTTTAACAATATACGCGTATCAAACTACAATATACGCGTTGAAAACCACAATATACGCGTTGAAAACAACAATATACGCGTATATTTACGCGTATAAAATCATATACGCGTATATAATCACGCAAATGACATGAACGGCCACTCATACCCCTGTCCTCAGCTCTAAAGACTGTTTTATAAAGGAACCTGTTTTTTTCACTTGGTTTGTATTAGAAGGATTTAGTAGAATTACTAGTTTTTGTGTATCAGATAGATTTGGAAACATAGGATTATCTATTGCCATGTCATTAAAAAGTTTTATACGTAAAACGTTATTAATTTGACAGTGGAGGAGAAAGTGATTTTCATCTTCTAAGGTTTTACAAGTTGGACATGTTCTATTGTCTCGAGGTATTTTTAGATATCTGCCCTTTTCAATGAGCAAATTATGGTCACTAATTCTGATTTTTGTAAATAAACGTCTAGTTTCAAAATTTTGATATTTAAGATAAAATTCTTGGTCTTGTTTGACTTTAATATTTTTGTAAAGAAAAAGTTTGTTATTTTCGTTCAAACTATTTATTTTATTTTCCAGTAGTTCTGTATAAAATTTACTTGTAGTATTCTTAAGAAACAATGAATATGGTGTAAAGATTCGTGACACAAAATTTCTACATACACTTGACAAAGCCCAAAGCAACGGTACAGCAATTTAATTGCTGTTCTTCATCTCAAAGTCACAGTGATTCTTTTCACGGTCTCACCGCAATGCAAGTTCAAGACGGAATTTTTACTGTATGTCTATAACGATACGGGACTACGTTTATAGTTTTTTTTGTATGATTACATGATTACAAGGGCATTTTGAGGCTGATTATTTTTCCACAATGTGTTAATTATTTCTAATGAATAATTGGTTGCGTTATTTCATTGGTGTGATCATTTTATAATTGAAGGAAATGGTTTAATGACTACCATCGCACACCAATGAGTTATTACATGATTACAGGCACACACCCCTGAAAAGAGACTCGATATATCTACATCTGTGTAAAGTAGTTTGGGCGATATGAGGATCATTTTTGGTCCCAACATATAAACATACCATCAAGGTATAAAGCACAGGCACACATGCAACAACTTATTATGTTATAAAATTGAGAATGGAAATGGGGAATGTGTCAAAGAGACAACAACTCGAACATGTTAGTGATTCCTAAATATACATTTCTTTTAAATACGAAGTTGTATTTGTTGTGCGGTCTATGTTATTCGGATTAAGGTATGTCCAACAATGAAGTAAAAGCAGGCAAAACAATACTTTTCATCTGATTCCTTCATTTACATGTTTAATTATAGTTTGATTGTTCAAGATATATACTTTGCATGATAAGTTATGTTAAAGCCCTGTCAATATATCTCTAGCACCTTGGTAAAATGATCTTCAAATGGTTGTTAAATGCTTGGACAAAAAAGGCCCACCTATGCCCCTTATCCTTTGAAGTTGCAGTCTATTGATTTACTTGATGTCTTGGAAAGTGTTACCACGCCAAATACAGATCAGAGTTTGCTATTGTTTTTCCCCCTTCAAATCTGTAAATAGGGGCACCAAAAAAGGTCGAAAGTCAACATTTTTATCTGCGAGTACGCTCAGATCATTACTTAGTGTCCTTTTGTTGTTTGGATATACAAGTCATGAAGTGACCGGTCACCTACACCCTGTGCTTTTGTTAGATGTATTTCTATTTGTATCCATCTAATGAGTTAAGCTTTTTTCAACTGATTTATATAGTTCGTTCTTATAGTGTACTGTTATACCACAGTCCCAGGTTATGGGGAGGGTTGTGATCCCGCTACATTCTGTATGTATGTGTCTGTACCAATTCAGCAGCCTGTAGTTCAGGGATTGTCGTTCGTTGACGTGTTACATATTTGTTTTTCGTACGGTGACCTATATTTGTTAACTTCTGTGTCATATGGTCTCTTGTGGAGAGTTTCATTGTCTCATTGGAAATCATACATCTTCTTTTTTTTATTGTTATTGTACATGTGCTGGTTAATTTTGTGAGCTGAAAAGGGTGGGTATCTTTATTCCGACAGTCCACACGTCCGATTTCCCCATGTGTCCCGACACCTCCTTTAGTCGACAGTCCACACGTCCGACTTCCCCATGTGTCCCGACACCTCCTTTAGTCGACAGTCCAAAAATATGTAGTTATGTCAAAAAGACAACATGCATCCTCTAAGAAACTAGACATCTGGAATTCATACTTGATCTCCAATAAAGTTGCAAACTAATTACCATATGACGAGACTTAAATTATCTCCAGCAAAATATACAAATGGATAAATTGGCGGACACAACAATTTATCTGCAAACATGTCGAGAAACAACAACATATAAAGAGACAATCACATGTCAATGACCACACATTTCTGAGTTGGGACTGACGAAAATTATTTGCGGAAGAGTGGAAATAGTTTTTTCAAGGGTTTAATGTAAAAAAAAAAACAGAAAGAAAAACAAATAACCTTGAACAAAAAGCCGTGATATACAATAATATACAAAGGCAAATGAAAATAATTTTGTGGTAAGGTATACAAACCGATATAACCATTGTATCAGTCGCAAAACTTTCATATTTATTTCGTTTTCAGCATCAAAGACGATGACATTCTTTTAACGGTCTTCTTCATACAATACCTCGTATATAATATGCTAGTTAGAGAACGTCACAGACATCTTAATATGCTTATTATTTATTCTTACAGATATAACATCTAACATTAAAATTAAGGACTAAACAAAAGATTATCTCGACAAAAACGTTTTTATATGGACCTGCTAAATCAAAATATCAACTTCGGACTTCGTTCTATGTCGATATAGCTTCATCATGTAAAAAAGAAGATGTTCAACATGGTCCATATAACTACGAAGTGACCTCGTCAGAAGTCTATAATTGATAAGTAATTGATGGCATTAATATTTCAGGTCGAGGTTGAAGGCTGTTGATCATTATAAAAAAATTGATTAAATCAGTTTCAACAAATTATTATTTTACAATATCAAAGGAAAGAGTATAAGAAATGACACTGTCTGTGAAGCTTTATGCAAACTATAACTGCCATGCTGGTTCTAGAGATCCATAGTAGAGGATTTTAATAGCTTTTTTTTCCAATTAGAGCTTCTTGTAATCTTCGAACTTCCTCTGCTTGCAACCCAGAAAAGATATAAATTATTCATAAATTCATTGTCTGCCCCAAGTCAGGAGACTCTGGCCTTTGTTAGTCTTGTATGTTTTGTTTTTTTAGTTCATTTACATGTTTTGGAGTTTAGTGTGGCGTTCATTTTCACTGAACTAGAATACAATTCTATTTAGGGGCATGCTAAGTACCACCTTCGGGTGCGGGATTTTTCGCTGCGTTGAAGACCCATTGGTGGCCTTCGGCTGTTGTCTGCTCTTTGGTCGGGTTGTTGTCTCTTTGACATATTCCCCATTTACGTTATCAATGTTAAGCCCCAGTCATACTGTCACGTTTCAAGAGCTACGTTTTACTACGTTTTGAAAGCGAAGCGAAACGGGAATATATGTAAGGAACGAAGTGATCCTTTGTTCAAAACTGGAGCTACGTTGTGAAAATAGAACGAGGTAGTAACCTAGAAAATACGTATCAAGCTTAGCGGAACGTAACAATTATCAATGCGTTGTGAAAACGTGGGTCTACACGTACTCAAACGTCGCAAAATGTGATAAGAACGTAGCACAAACCTAGTCAAACCTAGTTTTCAAAATAACGGGACATTTTTGTTGAAAATGTAGTTGAAACGTAGAATTTTATAACTTAGTAAAATTTGACAGGGTGACTGGTGCTTAACTCCTTCAAGATTTGACTGCATTATAAATGGTGGTTCTAAAGAATATTTTTAAAGCTATTGTACATTAAGGAATATTCTAAGCTTTTTACTCATAGATGCTGGTCCCAAAGATTAGTGGCCATTGGTTTATATAAATTTGAATATGTATGTCCTATTCATGCTTAATGCAAAATATGACTGCCTCAGCATTGCTGGTTCGTGTGAAAATATTTTGCATTCGATCAAAATTGAATCTTCTATCCTTTTGAAGTTTCATGCAAAATATGACTGCAATGTTACTGTTGGTTCATAAGGACAAAACTTGTTAAGAATTTTCAAATTGAAGCTAATGTTAAACTATGGACCCCAGTTTCCTGGACCCCTTAGACCCTGGACCTTCATTAATACAAACTTGAAACATCATGCTTTCTGATGAGTCAGACAATATGACTGCTGGTTCTTACGTTTTTTTAAACTTTAAGTTAACCTCCAGTTTTTAGACCCCACAGACCTATTGACCACCACTTGAGAAAAAAAACCCGAATCCCCTGCTATATACCAAGGATCACCCTACCAAGTTTGGTCCAAATTGGCCCAGTGGTTTCAGAGGAAAAATAAAAATGTGAATTGTGGACGACTTGCACTTATTTTAAACATATTTATTCATAGTGGATTGAGAAAAAATTATTAAACTTATATTAATCCCTCTCCACTTAGCGGGTGCGTTTCCTGCCTTGTAGTGGCATTAGACTGCTCTTTTTCGAAATCTAGAAGGGTGTCTTTTACGAGCAAGAGGTATTGCTCTCTGTTAACAGGGGTCAACCATTTATCGTCCCCTTCGGACGGACTATCCTCGTTTCTCAAGACCATACTCGCAAATGGTGTCTAAGGAGAGCCGGAAAATTGCGCTAACCACTACACCACGCCTTTCACGACTAGCGCTTATTGATGACAATAGCTCACATGATCCTTCGGCTAACGGCTTAAATATTCGAATAAGCTACAATGCCAGAAAATGCAGTATATGTTTATCCGTCCATCCTTTATTGATTAACTGTTTACTAAAGTTGTGCGCACAAGATTAAAAGTTGTGTGTACAAGTTTAAAAGTTGTGCACACAAGATTAAAAAAGTTGTGTGCACAAGTTCAAAAAAGTTGTGCGCACAAGTTTTAAAAAGTTGTGCGCACAAGATTAAAAAAGTTGTGTACACAAGATCAAAAGTTGTGCGCACAAGATTTAAAGTTGTGCGCATAAGTTAAAAAGTTGTGCGCACAAGTTTAAAAGTTGTTCGCTCAAGTTTAAAAGTTCTGCGCATAAGATTTAAAGTCTCGCGCACAAATATTTTTAATTTCATCTTTGGCACTTAAGGGGCTCTGTAGGATTCTATACTCGATATAGAATTCATCCCCAAAAAATGATATATGTTTATATTATAGTGTAACACCGTATTAGGAAAGTTTATTCATAAAAATAATAACTTAGTTCATACTTCAAAAAAATATAAAGAACCTATTATTGCATGGTTGATATGCACTTGTTTTGTAGCTTAGTTGTTGATCAGCGTGTAGTGACCTACAATTGAACTAAGTTTTCATTTCTAACTAAACATGTTTACAAACAGACAATCTGCATTGCATTCAATTTAATTTGTTCAATAAAATGACTAAATGATATGTAGTTGGCTTAAATTCAAACATGTTTTGCTGTTGCTATGCTCAATACGGAATTTGTAAAGAATAAAAAAAGATGTATTTGAAAAAATATCACACAACTGCTTAATTCATACTTAAGAGGGGCAAGCACCAATTTTTTAACCGTTGCTAGGCAACATTTCGGTTGTTAAGGTTGTTTTTAAGCATATAGTGAACAAAATCAATGGGTATTTTCATTTGTGACTTCAAGTTCTTCTTGGACGAACAATGTCATTTGCAAATACTTAAATTTGTACTGGTAATAAAAGCAATCAATATGTGATAATTTTCAATCTTAATAAAAACCGTTGCTAGGCAACCTTCCTTTCATCGGAGCACAATAAAATCATATTTTTTTCAAGTTTTTACACTAAGACCATCATTGATATCAATATAAACTTATTTGGAGAGGGGGCCAATAATAGCCCTTATCATACCTTGTCCTTAGTTCTAAAGTGTTCAAAATTGAACTTTATTTAATTTCATCATAAACGAATCCTGGGGTTATTAGATATGCTGAATCTACATGTAACCATGTATTTAGATTTTGGATATTGCACCGTAATAAGAAAATGTCCAATCTAATTTTTTAAAGGTTTTAGACCACATTCATTCTGTGTCAGAAACCTATTTTGTGTCAACTATTTAATCACAATCTAAATTCAGAGCTATATCAAGGTTGAATGTTGTGTCCATACTTGCCCAACTGTTCAGGGTTCGATCTCTGCGGTCGTATAAAACTGCGCCCTGTGGAGCATCTGGTTTGTTTCCCGTTTTGTAAATATAATAGACCGTTGGTTTAACTGTTTGAAAATGTGTACACTGGTCATTTTGGGACCCTTTATATTTTGCTGTTTTGGGTCAGCTAATCAAAAGAAGACTCCGTGGTGAAGATCGTACTTGGACCTATAATTATTAGCTTAAAATTGCTGGAACTTGGATGCGGAGTTCTCTCAATGGCGCACTTATACCTCATATTCTTATTTATAATGTTCTCACGTATTTATAATTATTGGGTTTTTTTTAAAACTTATTTCGAAATAATTTAATTGGAAAATAAATAACTTTATTCATGTGCGAACTAAAGTTGGGTTTCGGGTGGCATGAATATAGAAAACTAATACCTTTTTATAAAATAATGCTAAAGGGCTTCGAAACTTTGATATAGTCCAGCTTGTGCAATACCATAAATTGGAAAATATAGAATAAATAAAAGGATATGAGACTTTCCAATCCCTTAAATGAAATTGCCAAGATTCAAGGTCGCTTCACGTCGTAACATTATCGGACAAGGAATAGCTAGCATGATTTGATTTCCTTTAAAATGTCCATTCGAATTTTCAGTATTAATATGATCCTATAAGCTATACTCCCAGTCCATACATTCCCAGATCTAACTGAATCTTACCTCGAAATCCAGAAGTTTATAATTTCTTAGATGACTCGACTAGTTCAAGAGCTAAGAAAGCATGACCTTTTTTTATAATTTGGATTATCGTCATTGGTTTCTGAGAAACAACAGGAGTTGGTTCCTGATGAAGCCAGAGACAAGGGATCACCCCCCCCCCCCCCTTTGTGAAAAAAAATAGTTGATTAAATAGGGAATCACACAGTCAATGGCCCCCCTGTAATGAAAATTTCTGGATCCGGCACTGGAAGTGGTAAAGATTTTATTTTTCATTTGATTAAGATAGATTGTTTTCCATTGTGTTATTCATTTTGACCCCATTCGGTAAAGTCAATGCGTACGGTTGTTGAGTTTAAAGGGTAAAAAACTACAGGAAACCACACTTAGCCACATATTTTTCTTAATGGTATTTAATATTCTTACTTTCAAACCGAAATTTATGGGGTATTTTGCATAATGTTCCTAATTTTCATCTCTTTTAAAATTTAGAATTAAATGCATTAACCGTATCCAAATCCTTACTGTGTCCCCACTTTTTGTTTCAACACTTGCTAAATTGTACTGGAATTTCGCGGGCATCATCTAGTGTATTCTTATATCAAAGAAAATACATCAGCTAGCGACGTTCTATCAATGTATTCTATAATGGTCTTTATATTTGGAGAAATGGCACAAATTCTGTTATTTAATTTTTAATAACTGGATTTAAGTATGGCCGTTGCAATTTGGGTAACCCTCATGGAATCCTGGATCGTTTGAAGGTCTGCTCAGACCAATTTTTCTTTGATTGAATATGGATTCAAAACCAAAGTTTTATTTATTGTCGATACATAGTAAACAAAGTAACACAAGCTCAAGTGAGCTTTTTAAATCGACATTTTTTTCAAAATTCTAAATTAGATTGGTGTGAACAATGATACCTCTACAAAATAAACACTGAAGGGAAATTTTTGTCTAAATAATAAAAAAACCGTAGGTGAATTGTTTTTCCCTCCTCCTGACTTTGGAAGTTCTAAGGGATGTATTGCATTTACTAACACTTGTCGCCCTATTAACGCCATGTAAGTCCGCCAGTTCTTATCATTTATAGGAACCACATCCCCTTTTCGTAATTTGGTCTTACCATAGTCCACCAGCCAAGTACACGATAATATAGCAGTATGAGACGGTGTTTTTAGTCAACACAAGTTTGGGACGATCATGTTGGACATAACAGAGCACACAAAGCAACTAAGCACTGCATCAATAGGATAAACAAGGCCTAGATGAAGCAAAGTAAAACAACGAAAAGTTGGAGAACAAGTTATAGTGCGAAAAAAAGTAAATAAAAGCACCAATGGAGTTACAAACAAGGCATGGGCATTAGTATGAACTGTCATAAAAGCTGATAAGAGAAACAATAAATATCAAGTCTCCTTTGTACTGCCTTATTGAAAAAGTAATATTTTCGTTCTTTGTTTCTGATAAAACTTGAGCAAGTTTGTCCGGACAAAAACAAAGTTATAATTCAAAACAAAGACAGAAATGGCACTTAAATTATAAATCACCTTATAGGTTTTTCTTGAAATTTCCGATTAATTTTAAGGAACTTGTTGGTAGTGTTCCATAGAGAAGGACTGGAGATACGTAACACGAACGACCAAATGACACATATGTAGTTTAAACAGTATTTATTCATAAACAAATTTACAAGAATATTTAAATTATTACAATGTTACATGAAGTTGTAATCTTAGCACATATTCGTGACTTTGAAATATTGATTTATAAATAAAATTACATTAAAAGTGTATGCTATAACTTCAGAATGAGTTATTAAAGAGTTATTAAAGCAGGTTATTTCATAAAGTGGTATTATAATTTCGTGGATACATCTGTTCCTCATTGCATAAATACGATGGCCAAATGCGTTCAAGCTGAAAGCGGGGCCCTTATTTGTAAACAAAAAAATAATTAAACTCAGACACTCCACGAATTGAAATGTATTTCATTTAACAATACAATACAATACAATACAATACAATACATTAGAACATACTCACCCCTTCTCGTCCAATGAAATGTCAGTTTTTCGTCCTCTAATTTTCATAGTACATGGTTTTCTATGCACTATAAAATGCTATACACGAATGACTTTTCATTGTCAGTTAATTATGAAAGTGAACTCTTAATAACTGCACTAATGAAGTGTACAATCACCTGAGGCATTTTCCCTTGAAAAAAGCATACTGATTTAAGATGAAAGAGCAAAGATTAAAACAAATTATGATGAATTTTGCAAATTTTCATAAATGTTCTAATGGTACACATATATAGAATAAATAAAAACAATGGGGGTAAGGATCTAGGTAAAATAATATTTATTTATTATAAACCGGGCATTTGAAAGATATATTTTTTCTTACAAGAAAACAATTTCGACTGCTGATATATATTAAAAGCAAAGGAATTTTTTTTACGGAGAAACACGATACATATAAAGTTATCAATAAAAAAGTAAGCATTTAACGTTGAATGGTCTGAATCTAAATGCTTATACAGAGTTTTATATATATGAAAAAAAGGGGATTTATATAACATTTCAAAAAGGGGATTTATATAACATTGTGTTGCTTTTTAAAATTAAAAAATCTCAAGATATATTAGTATAAAATTTTACCTGAAACAGAAGAAAACAATTAATCCATTTGGTCCTCACAAACTATGTCAGTGCTATTTCATTCTATCCATTGAAATGATGATTACCTATGTGTTTGTTCATTATAAAATGTGAACTCTTATTCAGGTTTGAATATTACAACGGTAAAGGCTAATTTTGTAAGGTCACTCGAAAGTGTGAATATGTTCTAAATTGGTCAGACAATACTTGGTCATGTTTTATGAAGATTTAAGCCCTCGGCTTCGCCTTGGGCTCAAATCTTCATAAAACATGACCAAGTATTGTCTAACCTATAAATACAATACAATACAATACAATACAATACAATACAATACAATACAATAATACAGTATACACAATTCACAATTGTAAAAGTAAACTTTTTTCTAAATAATGAATGCCATTTTAAAAGAATTATTAGAGATGGATTAAAAAAGTAACTAGTATTTACACATTTTTAAAAAGCTATTATAAAACACATTTAAATCATAAAACACCGGTATTAAAAAAAACATGTTATACGGTCTAAAATAAGCTTGGCGGTTTTGGCACATTTTTGTATCACCTTGATATTGTCACTCGCTACAATAAATGAGAGTTTCAAGGAATTCTACGGAAGCGTATTAGCGCCACATATTCTATTTTTATTTTCCTTCCTATCTTTGCGTTTGCGATATAACGCTAAACGCAAACATTTGCGAAATTATAACCCCTTGAACTTGCGGCATGAGTCCGTGAAGTTCGGCACGGGTTACATTAAAGTCTGTAGGTCTATAATCGACACTATGGCTGCTTTAAACGCAAGACCGTATAAAAATATATACCAATTTATTAACACAAGTTTACAGCTTGAAAGCTAGGGGAAGACTGCCCAAGCAACAGTTTACAAAACATAAATTAAGTCAAAGATAAGGGTATTAAGACATTATAAAAGGTTCTCATAAAATATAAATATAGTTGTCCAATGTTATGTAATAATAAGCTGCTCATTGTCCTCCGGCTTAACTTTATAAAATAGCGATAATTGCTTCTTTTGAAGTTGAGTGTAAGTTTAGCACTTTTGACAGCCATCGGATTAAGTTGTAAAATAGTAAATCTATAATCTCTTTGGATATTTGAAATAAGAAACATTATATTTAAGAAAACAGGAACATTTAAAATAAGAATATTCAACTTAAAACTAAAACGAGAAATAATCAATTAAAAGCGAAAGTTCATATAAATATTCAAAACGAGAGTTCATATAACTATTCAAAACGAGAGTTCATATAAATATTCAATTCAAAACGAGAGTTCCTAAAAAGCACTTTGCAAATTATAGTAAAAGTTCCCAATGTCACTTTTCTTCCGGTTATAAAATAAATATAACGTAAACATTTGTTTTTCTTATTTCTTAATTAAGACTCAAAGGAAACATCGGTTATTAATAGAGAAGGCTACATATATTTTAAAAGATTTATCACTTTTGTTGTCATTGCAAATTAAAATGTTTGGATAATTAGAATACACTATTGACTAATGATGAGCACAATAATATAAGAAGATGTGGTATAAGTGCACGTAAGAAAACTCTCCATCTAAGTTAGTTTTCGTAAAAGTAACCCATCATAGGCCAAAGTACGGTCTTCAACACTGAGCTTTGACTCACACTGAACAGCAAACTATGAAGAACCCCCAAAACGGTATCAATGTTACAACTAGTATATCTATTACAAAAGAAATTGAATAAATTGTGCTTATACCGAAGATAACAAAACCAACCCTGCTAATATAGCTATAACCGAATATAAATGTACTTCCAAAGTACTAAGCTCTCGTTTGAGAACTGTGTAAAGTTGGTTAGATTCAAACAAGCTTCCATTTGGCAATAAATGTATAGAATTAAGATGTTTTATTGATATAATTATGTTCTCTCAATTCAAATTAATACTCATGCATCTTAAAAATACTTCACTATATTGAAACGAAAATGCATTGACTTTCTATCAAATAATATTTATCATAATATCAGATTTGTAAAAAAACGATTTCTTGCATCAAAATTTAAAAAAAATGTTTCCTTAATAATAATTCATTTCAAAGCAAAGGTTTGCGTTATTTTGCAACGGTTTGCGTTATTTCGCAAAGGTTTGCATTATTTCGTAAATGTTTGCGTTATTTCGGAAAGGTTTGCGTTATAATGCAAAGGTTTGCGTTATAATGCAAAGGTTTGCATTATTTCGTAAATGTTTGCGTTATTTCGGAAAGGTTTGCGTTATAATGCAAAGGTTTGCATTATTTCGTAAATGTTTGCGTTATTTCGGAAAGGTTTGCGTTATAATGCAAAGGTTTGCGTTATAATGAAAAGGTTTGCGCAAAGATAGGAAGAAGAAAAAATGTTTGGCGCTTAAACGCCTCCGTAGAATTCGGCAATAGACTAAAACATTCGTTTTCATTCAAAGTTTAGAATCTTATACAGTTCGTCTGTAAGATCGTGGTACAATGGACATTCAGGCAATACATGCTCCTCCGTTTCAATTTTAACGCCACAAACACAACAAGTTCTTTGATCTATTGGACGACTCTCGTAGCGTCCTCTCTCCACACGTATTGGGACAAAATCACAACGAAACTGAGAGTAAGATCTTCTGTGTGGTGGTAATATAAGTTTATCTAGGTAAAGTCCTATTTATTCAATCTGTTTATATGTACGTAGTTTGCTACCTCCTGTTCCATTTGGTCTAGTATTGTCCTTATGCAAATCTTCATTCCATTTCTGTTTGAAGTCGTACATAAGTTTAACATGTATAGCAGTGCAAAATTGATGCTTATCAATATCAGTGTCATTAAAAAAGTTCGCTATCCCACATGATTCGAATAAACTATAAATTCTAACAGTCAACAAAAAATGATTTAAGTAATAATGTTACCGCATTTTTTAAACCGCCGAGGACCTTTTGTTTAGTTTAAACAATATTTATTAATAAACAATTTCAAGACAAATATTACAATGTTACATAAAGTACAAATATGGGATTCGGAAACAAGTTTGGAAAAACTTTTATAAATCCGTCTCCCTAAAAAAACAAAAAACATCTATTTAACATACAATAGTACGTGCCAACAGTATATTCATTTTATGGTAGCATATGATACATTGAATAAATAAACACACACACACAAAAAATAAAAAAAATACAACAAATAAAATAAAGGAAAAAAATAAAAAGTGAGAAAAAAAAATAAAAAAAATAAAAAAACAAGAAACAGTCAACTCTTATTTACTTTTCTAGACAGTCACTGGAACCAACACACACGTCCGACCACAATCAACTACACCGGGTCATCCACTCGATTTTACATCATATTTAAAAAAAAAAAGTCTAAATATATAATATATATATACATATACTAGATTAACTTTCAAAACGTTTTGTTTTATTAATGTATTCAGAAACTTTATGAAATATTTGCATATTTTGCACCTTTTGTTTGAATACAATTAATTGCATTTTTTTAAAAGAAGTCATTGAAGTCAATGATATTTTTTTCTCCATGGTAGCAGACACCGTTGGAGCAGATGTATATATGACCCTCAGCCCATCCAAGTATAAAAGAAATTTTGAGTGACAGAAAGCATGTTTCTGATTTTATATTTAAGAAAGTGTGTTACAGACGCAACGTCAGATATTGCTACCATTTAGTGTAACAGAAAAACGAGGTTAAATTGGAAACGCGCACTATTTATTTTTTCCTGCTTTCTTTGTTGGGTAAATGCAAAGTATAACACACAAGTAGAAATACTGTGAGATTCCGATTCAATATGATTTTATAATTAACATAGGATATTAAATTTATCTGCTATTAATTATGTGGGGTTGTTTTTGCGGAATATTGTTGCAATATATTTTCAACCCGAGTATGATTTTATTCAAGCAGTGGTAAAAAAGATAATACAATGGCTTTTAGTTTTCTTACTTTTTGGTTGTCTTATAGAGTTGGTTTTTTTTGTAATGTGTGCATCATTTCATTTTGTTGAAAGCAGGACATTTACATTACGGTAAGTGGAGGCAGGAACCCGCAAATGTAGTTCATGTCGTCCATAGCATATTACTATTGTGGCGATGTCAGTTAATGTTAACGGACAACCTTGCAAGACATTGTCATGGTGAGTCCGTATTTTATTTTATAGATAACCCTGTAATCTTAATAAAATTTGATGTACCAACTTCAACTTTCAAAGAACTCTTTATTGGTATAGTTATCACAGCCGAAAAATAATCTTCACAAATTTAAATCTCTGTTTTTTGGCCGTAAAAGTTGTGAAGGCATGAAAGTTTAACTCGGACATTGCAAATCTATTGTTTTAAATTGAAAATGCAGCTCAATTTTTTATATCAATTTGAATTGTTGGAGCTTACACTTAGTACAATACGATCGTGCTCACAATTTAATAAACCATTTGTCAAATTTTATTTTGTTTAACTGAAATGTTTCAAGTTTCCAAATCAAATTTCCGCTGGTACATTTCCGTACATCATATTCTTTTCAAAATATCTTTGCAAATTTTAAATGAAGACAACCATGTAAACCAATAATGAAATATATCACGTCAAAAAAAGCAGAATTTCGAAAAGTTGCGTGAACAGTAGCGAATTGTTCGAGTTTTATGTTTCCAGTTTGTTACAACGCTTAAGTAAACGTTTTTCATGATAATCTGCGTCTCTCAAAGCCTATGAATATTATATTTTTATTCTTTCTCTATCATAAATATTACTTTCATGATCTTTCTAAGGCCTTTGACTGCCTATCTCACAATATCATGTTATATGTATTATCAGCACATAGTGCACCCCCCCCCCCCCCCAATGCAGTTGCTCTCTTAAAGTCCTAATTATCTAATCGTAAATAGCAAATACAATTCAACAATGTTCTGAGTGGTTGGATTGACTTCCACAAAGCGTACCATAGGGTTCTATACTAGTGTCATTGTTGTTTTACATTTTTATAAATTATATATTACTTTTTGTAAAAAATGATAGTTTATATGCAAATGACAATGCTTTGTCTTTCTGTACTCCAGATTTAAATGAATTGATAAATTTAATTTCTCATTAACTACAAGACAATAGCAATCAAAACCAAGGATTAAACAAAGACTCACAAAAAACAAAGGACATGTACATCAACAGCTATAAATAATAAGTAAGAAACAACACAAACTCCACTAAAAATCGGGAGTGAAATCAGGTGCCCCGGAAGGGTAAGCATTTTCTGCACCGTATACGGCACCCGTCGTGTTATTTCTTTGTTCAGTTCGGTAATGATGGAAGGTTATTATGACAGAGGAAGAATATCACATATGATTTCTGACACACATTTGTCATAATGGCCAACCAGGTCATGATGGCGACCGTAAAATTTCTTAAATGATGACCTTAATTAGATTGATTCATAGCCCTGTCTTAAGAACTTTTGAGAAAGCAGTATTCCTCGTTCAACAGTTTAATTTACTTTGAGCTAGTTCTAAAGCAACGTAGCAATTGAGACCCGTATACTCCATATGCTGGTGCCGCTGGGATGTTGCTACATAGAATTGGAAAGTTGACTTAAGGAAAATTAAAATCATCGCGTTTGTCATAATTTTGGTATTCAACCTATAGCTACCATCAGTAGTCATTTCGAGAAAAAGGTCTAAAGGTTTATGTATGTGCCTGTCCAAAGTCAGGAGCCTGTAATTCAGTGGTTGTCGTTTGTTTATGTGTATCATATTTGTTTTTCGTTAATTTTTTTACATAAATAAGACCGTTTGTTTTCTCGTTTGAATTGTTTTACATTGTCTTATCGGGGCCTTTTATAGCTGACTATGCGGTATGTGCTTTGCTCATTGTTGAAGGCCGTACGGGGACCTATAGTTCTTAATGTTTGTGTCATTTTGGTCTTTTGTGGATAGTTGTCTCATTGACAATCATACCACATCTTCTTTTTTTATACTAAAAATAATGCAGATTTATCTGTGTCGGTAGTATCTTTAATTTCAAGTTCACTTGGATATATTAAATGTTAGTGATCACTGAATCTATAATTATTAGGAGACAGTACATCATCAATATACCGAAAGGTGAAATTAAAAGACTGGGCTAATTTTGTTTCTCCTTCTGTACAAGGCCTTGGATTAATTCTGCTTCATATGAATATAAACACAAAACTGCAAGACACGGAGCGCATTTGGTGCATATTTGGGATTCCAATAGTCTGTTGGAAGACCAAACCTCCAAATTCAACAAATATATTGTCAATTAAAAAGTCCAGCATGGCAGTGATATCCTCGTCGGTATATATTTTTCCTTGTCTCTGTATGATTTTTCACAAAGTAAGCTGAATTCATGTCCAAAAGTAGATATTGAAAACGTCTAGTGCCCTTTTTGGTAAAGAAACATAAGCTGACGAGTTCTTTCAGTCGAGCTTTAAGTTTAATATGTGGTATGGTGGTATAAAGAGTAAAAAAATCAAAGGTTTTAAATGTTGGTTCAATGTTTTAATTTAGATTGTAAATTCACTAATAACTCTTTTGAATTTTTCAGTATCCACCACATCTGATTAATAGATATAGGAAGATGTGGTGGGAGTGTCAATGAGACAACTCTCCA
The DNA here is from genome assembly GCF_036588685.1 of Mytilus trossulus. Taxonomy (NCBI): domain Eukaryota; kingdom Metazoa; phylum Mollusca; class Bivalvia; order Mytilida; family Mytilidae; genus Mytilus; species Mytilus trossulus. The sequence goes on from NC_086386.1 coordinate 81,707,185, forward strand.
TCCAAATAACAATTTAAAAAGTTAACCATTATAGGTTAAAGTACGGCCTTCAACACGGAGCCTTGGCTCACACCGAACAACAAGCTATAAAGGGCCCCATCACCACTTCTTGAATATGCCATTTCGGAATATGACTACAAATTACAAAGTTACAGATTTAGATTCAAATTCAATGTTTTGTTAGAGTCTCACCCCATGTAATACATCATCATAATATATACATTAAATAACAACTAACTTTATTAATTCAAATACAAGTACCATTCTATAAAGCATTATGATAGACTACAGAAATTAAATATATTTTTCAAATCTTAAAAACATTTTTGCTATGTAAAACCATATATTAACTTCATCTATCATGTCTATAAAATATTTCAGTTCTAAGGTCATTGATATTTCAGGTATCGGGCATTTGTCATCATTATTATTAGATTAACTAATTGACAAAGAAAACACCTCTATAATTCAACTTACTAAATAAGTATTAAAGTAAAATACTTAGCAATAACATGGATGATAAATTCCTGCACCATATTTCACGTTAATAGTGAAAATTACGAAAGAAAAACGGCGCGTTAATTTTTTTTTTTTTTTTTGGATTATATTTTTCTAAAAGGAAACTCTTTAGAATTTTGAAATGGTGTATATCAACTTTGCTGAACTTATTTCAACATATTAGTTGTTTGTCCTAGTTAATTGACAATTTGTGCGGTTGCCAGATTTATATAACTTATTTCACTATTTTCATAAAAAAAAATCTGGATATAACATTCAAATTTTCTTAAAAGAAACCCCTAAGATAAACTTGTAAATTGTTCAATCTCTCTAAACTTTATTATTATCAATATACTTGTGGTACATCCTAAACGAATCAATTAGTATTTTATCAAATTTGAAAAATTAAACGTTCTAAAACGTTTGCTATATATAAAGATGCACTATTGTTTCTTATTCCTTTTGACCATGAATGTTTCCTCCAATATTTCGTGATTCTTTATTGGCTACTTTTTTAACGAAGTCAATCGGTTTTCTCAGAATTTTCAGATACTCCCGGATTTTCTCCAGATAATTACATGATTGTTGAGGAATATATTAAGAAAATCCAGCTAACCTGAAAATTGTGAGATAAAACATAGATGTATATTCTCAGGATCATTTTTTCTTTAATAATTTTCACGGACGACATAATGTTGAACTTTTGCATACAGTTTGCAAGGTTTGTCCGACTAACTACGCACACAACCCATACGTTTACTTCATACAGAGTGTACTGTATTTAGATTGTGTATTGTATCAGGATGTTGATTTTCTTTTTCATTTTCACAACTAGCAGAATGTTAAGCTTTTTTTTACTGCTGCAACACATGTCTTTGTTAGACAAAACAATCCAACTTATCGTCCTGTAAATGGCTAAAATATTTGCAACAGGACGTTCAGCAAGCATCTATCAATCAATTGAAATTGCACCCCAATATCACTGTTTACCAAATTACTTTATTCCGTAACATCGCATTTTTCTTTCAAATTCTTATTGTATCAGTCAACTTTGAAGCAAGATATATATATATTATATATAAAACAAGGAAGATAACATATATGTGTTTCAATTTATATGTTACATGACATGTGTAAAATCACTTACATTTTAGGGAATTTTTAAAAATCACTGAACTGATTATTGATTTTATAAAATCAGTGATTTTACAAAATCTATGAAATAATTAAAGATCTATTTCACAGATTCAATGATTACATTCAGGGAATTTGTATAATATAAAAAAAATTTTTTTTTTTTTTTGCTAATTCGTAAGGGTTCTGCAGAACCCAGTGTCTCGCCTAATTTTGCTGTAAATCAAACAAATATTCCTCTTGATGGTATCTTTTGATTGTAAGAAGCTTCTGTCCAATTTAGGTAAAACTCCTTGATAGTTTATGAATCTAATAAATGTTTAAAAAACTACGGACTGTGTGTAATGTTAACTGGAAGCAAAAGAAGTCCATTTATAAGTAAAATACAGATACAAATATACAAAATTATATCAAAATTTCCTTCTAGATACTAGCTTTTGATCAATGAATAAATGTGTTGTTTCCAGGCAAAAAATCTAACTCCATGTACTAGTAAAATACGGGAAAAATGGTTTTTCTTTTACAAAAGGAGTAGGTCCAGTAAGACACCTTTTTGGCCCCAAAATATAGCAGTTTTACAAAATTGTTTAAATATAAACTTTTAGTTATTTGTTGGACAGTAGAATGCTTCTGCTACATAAATATGGGCTATTTTTTGACAATACAATGCACATTTATCGAGTACTAGCACCATTAAGTCATGCTAAATTACTGAAATCTTCACAATTCTGCCATTTTAGTTAAATTTTAGACGGTTTCCGTGTAAAACGAAAGTGGCCGCATTCATGTTCATTCTTAGTATTGAAATGTAAGTTGCATTTGATGATAATACATAACATATATAAAGGTTTAGGATGAACACGTGTGCGGCCACTTTCATTTTTGACAAAAATCATCCATAAAGTGACAATTTTCTGCACATTTTTGAGCTTGAATCGGATCGTTTTTAATGCATAACCAGTTAAAACCTTTTTCAGATGAACCTGAAATTTGAGGCAAAAATTAGTCCTTACCGGACCTACTCCTTTACTTCTGAATCCAATCTTTTGGTCATAAACAGGCTTCTCTCCAAGTTTGGTACAAACCCAATATAGAGAGTTATAAAAAAATGAAAAATTTACTGACTGCAGAGTAAATGCAATGTTTCCCAGCAGGAAAAAAAACTGAGTTCATTTATGAGTAAAATACGGAAAAATAGAATATTGCGTTTGCATAATTTACTTCTGATACTATCTTATTATCACGAACAAGCTTCTGTCCAAGTTTGGTAGACATCCAGTATAGCTTAAGAAAGTTATTTAAATTTAAAAACTTAAACCACAGAGTGAATATTTGTGGACGCTGACGAAATGAAGGATCGCTATGTCTCGCTTTTTCGTCTTGAGTCGAATGCTCGACAAAAAGCCTACATCAGTAACACTTAAAACATTTGAGGTTAATCTAGCCTTTATTTAAATAATAAGTGAGACGTTGCGCACGATACTGGTGTCACTTTGGAAATATGGGTTAGAAGGCGGGTTATTCAAATTCAGGCTCTTTTCCTATACAATAAATATCAATGTTATGCATACCATTCGCAAGGAAAAAGACCATAAAAATCAATAACATAGATGTATTTGTGCTCTGTCTGTTCTTTAATGAAAACTTTGCTCATTTCGATGCCTATAATAACTTCATTTCAAGGGTGTCCCTCTGTTACAATTTTGTTTTTTGTGCGTCTTTGAAATCCCAGTGCAAATTCATTAGTAAGTAAAATGGTTTTAAAATTTACAACTGTATTGTATACATTTAACGTTAAATGAAGTAATAGACGTTTTTAACTGTAAGAGAAGGAAGGTCGTCAGAAGAGTTTAAATAAAGAGAAAAAAAATGTCACAATTAGCTTCCCAACGCGTAAAAAAACTTTCTGTCTTTACTTTCATAAGATATAACGGACGAACATTGATTTTGATAATATAAGAAAAATTATACATGTCCCGAAGAAGCTATCTGAAGTCGTCATTATGTAACTGCGATCTTATTTTAAAAACATCATAATTTTTCCCGCGTCCAATAAAATGTCCCGATGGACAAAATAACACAAAGCATGATTTAGAGTTTTTTTATCAAACGAAATTCTATACCTCAATTTTTTAACACCTGTTAACTGATATGAATGGAAAAAACATTTAATTTCCTTTAAAATGATATGCTATGTAATTTTGTTTGAGTTGCAGGTTGAAAATCCGAACTATCTAAGATGTCCAATGACATGTCCCCGTAACCGTAATTTGACGTTCGCGTTATAATAACGTTAAACTGTATTCGACTTTTCTTGCATATTTGGCATAACATAATTTCATGAAATGGTCTGATCTATATAAAGTAAAGTTCTCTTTAAATATACATTAAAATATAGATCTGCGTTGTTTCAAGGATATAAGATGTCGAAATATTTAACTCGAATACTTCATAAAGACAAGGCCCCGGAGCTATAATAAAGAGATAACTTACTAATGACCACACTCCCACTTTATAAAAGCAAGGTACATTGAAAACGAAAATGCGATCAAAAGTGAGATCCTAGCGTTGCTATTAAAAGATTCGAAGCTATACACATGAACGAAAATTCTCACAAAAAATGCGAAAAAGTACTCCTTACGTCGTGAACATTTCAGGAAAACGTGCAATCATTTTTTTTTGTCACATCGACTCATTTAACAAAATGTTTTATCAGAGAAATAGTCATATGTCATAAACCTTTCAGTATAGCTAACGGTAACTTTTTTTTTATCAACTGTGAGTAGAACAATTCCTAGTCATCTACATAGCAATATGTGTATGAAAAATAAGGTTATTACATTTCGAAGTAGTGTGGCAGAATGACGTTTATCTTCTCGGACCTTCAACAGAATTGCCTGGTCCATAAGCATGTGATGAAACTAGTATATTGAAATTGAAATATAAAAAAGAAGATGTGGTATGATTGCCAATGAGACAACTATCCACAAAAGACCAAAATGACACAAACATTATCAATTATAGGTCACCGTACGGCCTTCAACAATGAGCAAAGCCCACACCGCATATAGTAAGCCATAAAAGGCCCCGATAAGACAATGCAAAACAATTTAAGCGAGAAAACCAACGGCCCCATCTATGTAAAAAAAATGAACGAAAAACGAATATGTAACACATAAACAAACGACAACCACTGAATTTCAGGCTCCTGACTTGGGACAGGCACATACATAAATAATGTGGCGGGGTTTAAAAAGTAAGCGGGATCCCAACCATCCCCCTAACCTGGGACAGTGATATAACAGTACAACATAAGAACGATCTATAAAAATCAGTTGAAAAAAGCTTAACTCGTCAGATAGACAAAAAATAAAAGTGGACGTGGCCGGGTACTTATACATCCCGACACAAATAGACACAATGAACAGATCTGAGAGTACTCGCAGTTATCTGACAGCTAGTTCAAAGCCATTAACAACTAATAAAAAAAATCATGCCTCTAAGACTAAGCAATCAATCCGTACACATCCAACATACAATGGATTTAGTGTAAAGACGTCATAAACAGCCAGAGAAAAACATGACCTTGTGCAATGCCAAATTTGTTTTTACTATGATTTGAGAAGGAACGAAAGAGAGAAAGAGAGTATTTGTCCGTCATATATAATTGATGGCACACAAATATGTAGCAGCTAGCTCCAAGGTATTAATTTACAGACACTCCCAACTCTCGAGAGAAAAAAAATCAACCAATCAATCTGCTGTGTGCAGATTATTTTTTTTCTGTAAAGTAGACGTTTTTTTATTTTCGAAGAACGCCACAAAATAAAGCTTTAATATTGATTTTTACATCGCGATGACCGTAAGGGCATTCCGATGTATTGTTGACATAGTGATTTGACTTTTGTTTTTGACTGGTTACCGATCGTATAGATGCATACGTGGATATCATCGAGTGCAACGTAACATTTCTTATCGCTTGTTTTAAATTCATTTCTTCAATGAATACTCATAAGAACAGAAATTAATAATACGAAAATATTTTGTCGTTAGAAATTTTTATATGCATTAAAATCTATGCACAGGTACAGAAAAATTGCGTTGACGTCTGCAGGAGAATATCACAAGAAGGTTTTGTGGGAAAATATAAATGTCTACTCAAACCTTTACTATTGGAAAAATGGAAGTGATATCTATCATGCACTTAAACTACACTTTTATTGATATAGAAGAGTGTCCACCATGCACTTGTTCTACACTTTTATTAGATTCGTCGAATGGAATGATATACAATTGGATGAAAATTATACATACATGTAATTGTTATAAACAAATATTACAACACACCAGAATATACTGATTTGTATCACAACAACAGAATAGATATTAAAAACTAAAGTAGTGAGGTTGAATTCCCTGTCATTTATTCATCATCCACGCACGAACTTGTCTCAGAAAAAATTTGTCTCTGTACATAAACCTCAGTTTCAGGTATAGAAATGTGAATGTTTTTCCTAAGACAAGTGCTTGTGACCATTCACAAGAACTTGCGTTCATCGTATGTTAAGTACTTCAGTTCTTCGATTATACTTGTTAAACAATGTTAAAAAGAAACTAAAAAGATTGAAACCGAAACCTAAAAATAATCAGTATACTTGTTAAACAATGTATAAACGAAACCAAAAAGATTGAAACCGAAAACCCCAAAATAATCGGACGGTTTTAAAAAAAATGTCAAAGAAGATTTAGTGTAAGATTTATATGTTGAAACTTGAAGAGCTGAACCAAAAATAATGTATAGTATATAAAAAGTGCCTGAAATGCATTCCTGGTCTAAAGTTGTTCGCTTGAGAAAACACTGATCCATGTGAACATACACATATAGCAGTTAATTGCAAATATATAAATAGTCAAATAAAAATAAATATATAATTCCAAATTGCATTTCGACCTGCTGGTAATCTGTGAGGTAGGTATTGGTCTGTGTAAGAGTTTTCCATACAAACATTATAAAAAAGTATTGATCGCCGACCAAAAATATCAGATGAAAAGATCATAGCTCGTAAAATATGTTTCTGAAACAATCCATAATCGCCGTTTTCATTTTCATAATTAAGTAGCAAATTCGGCCGTATAAGACCAATTAATAATTTCTATATGCAAACAACAATGAGCAAAATAACTTATAGTCAGCTATGAAAGGCCCCGAAATGACAAATGTTAAACAATTCAAACGTGAGAGTAACGGCCTGATTTATGTACAAAATGTGTAAATTCCTTCATAACATGAATTTTCTTAATTATTCGCCAGCTAAAACAATCCTGATTTAAAAATTGTAATCAATGAAACATTTTCTTTCAAAAAAATGATTTAGACCCTGACCAACTGTAAATCATTAAAAGCTGGCAACGGCAGCATAAGATCACGTATTTCTTTTTCAAATTTGATGCACATTTTATAAAAAAAATTGTTAGAGATCTTTGAAAATATGCTGTTTTTTACATTTTCCTTAAAATCAGGATTGATGTGAAGATTGTGGACTTAATTATACCTTAAAATAAATAATACGAATTATAATGTAAGTTTAAAAGAGACAGAAACAAGAATCGAAATATTTACAATTTTACTAACAAAGATAGGAGGCGTCTTCTGGCATAGAGAACATTACTTAATTTTAAGAAATAGAAGTAACTGGTAATAGACAAATAGTAAAAAATAGAAGAAAATAAGACATCGAAGGTTATAATCAAAGACAGCCAATGTGATATATTGTAAGCACGGCCGTCCTACGAGTAGAGCGGTTACACTTAGATTTGTCGTGCATTTGTTTCACTCATAGTATTAGACTAAGTTTTAAAGTTTTAAAACATTTTGAAGATAAAAACCGCCTTGTTTGTTCTTTTTTTTTAATATAAATTAGGCAGTTAGTTTTCTTGTCTGAATTGTTTTACATTGTCGATAATTTCAGGCCCTTTTATAGCTGACTATGTGGTATGGGTTTTGCTCATTGTTGGAAACCTTACATGACCTATAGTTGTTAATTTATGTGTCATTTTGGTCTCTTGTGGAGAGTTGTCTTATTGGCAATCATACCACCTCTTCTTTTCATATATTTAAATCATTTTACAAGACATCAAATTGTTATTTTGTGTTATTGTTGCAGACAGTTCTTCGCAAAAATTAAAAAAATGTTCATGTATTTAAAATTTTGTTTTAATTCGTTGAAATTTTGCATTTGCACTGGTTTGAAAAAATAAACCATTATAAGAAGAAACTTCGAAAATCTCTGTACTTTAAGAGGCATTTTCATATGTATAGAATTATGAGGTCAACGCTTGAAACTTTCTGTGGAACAACGTCAAAATTGTATTTATAACGTGGTGTAACACTGAGTGGCACCAATACCGTGCATAACGTTTGAGCAGTTCTATGCACTAAACATTTGACATGCTGTAGAGCTCAAGTACAGATGTCTCTGAATAAAGAGCAAAATAACAAACAGAAATTTCTTTAAGTAATTGAGGGGAAATTGAAACGCAACATATGGAACCGGGAAAAAATATGATGACATTTTGGAACTTATTGTCAAAGTCGACATGTCACAACTAACAATTTAGTTAAAATAATTTGTCGATATCTTATAAGGTTAATGAAAATAAGTGAAAATAGGCCAAAATCTTAATTTAGAATTTGACCTTGACCTTTAACCTTGATCTAATTTTATTTTTTTGGGACCAAGGATCTTAAATCATAAGACCCTAGGTCTCTATCACTTATGGTTTACCAGTTAGAAATACATTTCACTTATATCATATACAAAAGGGGGATAACTTTCATATGAAGTCTTCGGTGAAAATAAATCAAATCATCTTGAGGATGTAACAAGCAATATGGTAAAATAAATTCGTCGGTTTCTTATACGATTGCGAAGCCTTAAAAAAACAGTATTCATCCACTGGCGTTGTTGTTTTTCTCCTCTCTACTCTGACGTCTTGTAAAGCATTTTTCATATCTGTACTTAAATTTTGTCTTTGTGTTGTAAACGTTCAAGTAAATTTTTTGTGCAAATGGCAAGTGAAACATGGTTTATAAATACGAAGCACTCAGTCTGTCATAAGTTACTTTTGGCACAATCCTAGTGATACAGTTTAATCTTATCTGCTAAGGTAGCAATCGTAGAAGAATCGACAGCCTTAACTTATCATGTTGAGCTTGAAAGTACTTTTTATCCTTCTCGGAACGCTCACTTAATTTTTATTTTATCTTTATGAATCGTCTTTGAACTATCATAGCATTTGATGTGTGTCAACATTCTCTTTTTACTGAAAACTTTGCAGAAATTGTAGATTCAGTATTTTATTAATGTCTCACCACTTGTATAACATTATACATTCCAATATACATGTATAAAACATTGCGTATAACATGAAATATTCGATAACCTATAAAAAGCATATTGTATATTAAAACTAACAGTAAAATATCATTTGCTTAATTAGTTATCAAAAGGTACCAGGATTATAATTCAGTACGCCAGACGCGCGTTTCGTCTACATAAGTATCATCAGTGACACTTATATAAAAATATTTAAAAAGCCAAACAAGTACAAAGTTAAAGAGCATTGAGCCTCCACAAAAATTTGTGCCAAATACGGCTTATGTAATCTATTCCTGGGATAAGAAAATCATTGTGTTTTTTTTTCTTCAAAATTCAAAGTTTTGTAAACAGGAAATTGTTTTCATAAATGTTGGCTTAATCTGCCGCCAAGGTTCAAGAGAACGGGAGTGGATCGTAACCCTCAGCTAGCGAAGATTTTACTGAATAATAGTATAAACATTTCGTCAGTAGACAAGTTATAAAAATGAGCGTTATGTTATACTGCTTCATTATACAATATATTTCGAAGGTCTGCATATAAAGGACATACAGTAATTACATGTTTCTAGTCTTCAATTTCATTTTTACATATAAAACAAGCTCTTTCATTTTTACTGGTTTATTCTCATATCGTCCTGTTTCTATTTTAAGTGGCACAACGCCACATCTAAATTTTGCATACGCAATTTTAAATTTGATAAACATATTTTGTTTTAAATATAACTTTGTACATTATTGTGATTGTTATAGCTTATAAGTACGAAGCTTGTTACCATTTCTCTGTGACAAAATTTTCGTTTGCCATTCTGCAACATATTTATCAAATATAGCGGTTTCAATTTGCAAGTGACCGGTCCATCGTGGGCTACCGCAGGTCATAACCGCGGTACGTACCACGAGGTCGTCCCGTCAAATGCTACACCGGGTCACGGCCGCGGTACGTCCAAGGCAACCCTGTGGGTTAGGGTTAGGGTTAGGGTTAGGGACGTGCATCGTCAAGAGGCGGCTTAGGGTTAGGGTGTACGATGCCTGCCTTCGTTACGTTACGTTACGTTACATGAAATGTGATCGTTTCATCGAGAGACCTGCTGTACTATTCTTACGTGCGGCAGGTAACACTTTTTGACTAGGCTATGGCTTTGGCCGGCCGCCGATGGTCGAGAGACCCGCGGTAACCTGTCCGCGTCTCACGTGCGACATCCCGATGAAAATTTCACCCACGTAAAAAATATTTACCGAGGGTATTGTTTGCCGGCCTGGATGGTCGAGAGACCCGCGGTAGCTCGCCTGCGTCTAACGTGCGGCTTGCCGATGAAAATTTCACCCTTGTAAAAATTTTTTACCGAGGGTATAGTTTGACGGCCTCGATGGTCGAGAGACCCACGGTAGCCTGCCTGCGTCTATCGTGCGGCTTCCCGACGAAAATTTCACCCTTGTAATTTTTTTTTACCGAGGGTATAGTTTGAAGGCCTCGATGGTCGAGAGACCCGCAGTAACCTGTCCGCATCTTACGTGCGGCTTCCCGATGAACATTTCAGCCTTGTAAATTTTTTTTACCGAGGGTACAGTTAGACGGCCTCGATGGTCGAGAGACCCGCGGTAGCTTGCCTGCGTCTAACGTACGGCTTCCCGATGAACATTTCAGCCTTGTAAATTTTTTTTTACCGAGGGTACAGTTAGACGGCTTCGATGGTCGAGAGACCCGCGGTAGCCTGCCTCGTCTAACGTGCGGCTACCCGATGAACAATTCAGCCTTGTAAATTTTTTTTTACCGACGGTATCGTCAGACGGCCTCGATGGTCGAGAGACCCGCAGTAGCCTGCCTGCGTCTAACGTACGGCTTCCCGATGAACATTTCAGCCTTGTAAAATTTTTTTACCGAGGGTACAGTTAGACGGCCTCGATGGTCGAGAGACCCGCGGTAGCTTGCCTGCGTCTAACGTACGGCTTCCCGATGAACATTTCAGCCTTGTAAATTTTTTTTTACCGAGGGTACAGTTAGACGGCTTCGATGGTCGAGAGACCCGCGGTAGCCTGCCTCGTCTAACGTGCGGCTACCCGATGAACAATTCAGCCTTGTAAATTTTTTTTTACCGACGGTATCGTCAGACGGCCTCGATGGTCGAGAGACCCGCAGTAGCCTGCCTGCGTCTAACGTACGGCTTCCCGATGAACATTTCAGCCTTGTAAAATTTTTTTACCGAGGGTACAGTTAGACGGCCTCGATGGTCGAGAGACCCGCGGTAGCTTGCCTGCGTCTAACGTACGGCTTCCCGATGAACATTTCAGCCTTGTAAATTTTTTTTACCGAGGGTACAGTTAGACGGCCTCGATGGTCGAGAGACCCGCGGTAGCTTGCCTGCGTCTAACGTACGGCTTCCCGATGAACATTTCAGCCTTGTAAATTTTTTTTTACCGAGGGTACAGTTAGACGGCCTCGATGGTCGAGAGACCCGCGGTAGCTTGCCTGCGTCTAACGTACGGCTTCCCGATGAACATTTCAGCCTTGTAAATTTTTTTTTACCGAGGGTACAGTTAGACGGCCTCGATGGTCGAGAGACCCGCGGTAGCTTGTCTGCGTCTAACGTACGGCTTCCCGATGAACATTTCAGCCTTGTAAAAATTTTTTACCGAGGGTACAGTTAGACGGCCTCGATGGTCGAGAGACCCGCGGTAGCTTGCCTGCGTCTAACGTACGGCTTCCCGATGAACATTTCAGCCTTGTAAAATTTTTTTACCGAGGGTACAGTTAGATGGCCTCGATGGTCGAGAGACCCGCGGTAGCTTGCCTGCGTCTAACGTACGGCTTCCCGATGAACATTTCAGCCTTGTAAATTTTTTTTACCGAGGGTACAGTTAGACGGCCTCGATGGTCGAGAGACCCGCGGTAGCCTGCCTCGTCTAACGTGCGGCTTCCCGATGAACATTTCAGCCTTGTAAATTTTTTTTTACCGAGGGTACAGTTAGACGGCTTCGATGGTCGAGAGACCCGCGGTAGCCTGCCTCGTCTAACGTGCGGCTTCCCGATGAACATTTCAGCCTTGTAAATTTTTTTTTACCGAGGGTATAGTCAGACGGCCTCGATGGTCGAGAGACCCGCAGTAGCTTGCCTGCGTCTAACGTGCGGCTTCCCGATGAACATTTCACCCTTGTAAATTTTTTTTTTACCGAGGGTATAGTTTGAAGGCCTCGATGGTCGAGAGACCCGCGGTAACCTGTCCGCATCTTACGTGCGGCTTCCCGATGAACATTTCAGCCTTGTAAATTTTTTTTTACCGAGGGTATAGTTTGACGGCCTCGATGGTCGAGAGACCCGCGGTAGCCTGCCTGCGTCTAACGTGCGGCTTCCCGATGAAAATTTCACCCTTGTAAAATTTTTTTACCGAGGGTATAGTTTGAAGGCCTCGATGGTCGAGAGACCCGCGGTAGCCTGTCCGCGTCTAACGTGCGACACCCCGATGAAAATTTCACCCTCGTAAATTTTTTTTACCGAGGGTATAGTTTGACGGCCTCGATGGTCGAGAGACCCGCGGTAGCCTGCCTGCGTCTAACGTGCGGCTTCCCGATGAAAATTTCACCCTCGTAAAATTTTTTTACCGAGGGTATAGTTAAAAGGCCTCGATGGTCGAGAGACCCGCGGTAGCCTGTCCGCGTCTAACGTGCGACACCACGATGAAAAATTTCACCCTCGTAAAAATTTTTTACCGAGGGTATAGTTTGACGGCCTCGATGGTCGAGAGACCCGCGGTAGCCTGCCTGCGTCTAACGTGCGGCTGCCCGATGAAAATTTCACCCTCGTAAAAATTTTTTACCGAGGGTATAGTTTGAAGGCCTCGATGGTCGAGAGACCCGCGGTAACCTGTCCGCATCTTACGTGCGGCTTCCCGATGAACATTTCAGCCTTGTAAATTTTTTTTTACCGAGGGTATAGTTTGACGGCCTCGATGGTCGAGAGACCCGCGGTAGCCTGCCTGCGTCTAACGTGCGGCTTCCCGATGAAAATTTCACCCTTGTAAAATTTTTTTACCGAGGGTATAGTTTGAAGGCCTCGATGGTCGAGAGACCCGCGGTAGCCTGTCCGCGTCTAACGTGCGACACCCCGATGAAAATTTCACCCTTGTAAATTTTTTTTACCGAGGGTATAGTTTGACGGCCTCGATGGTCGAGAGACCCGCGGTAGCCTGCCTGCGTCTAACGTGCGGCTTCCCGATGAAAATTTCACCCTCGTAAAATTTTTTTACCGAGGGTATAGTTAAAAGGCCTCGATGGTCGAGAGACCCGCGGTAGCCTGTCCGCGTCTAACGTGCGACACCACGATGAAAAATTTCACCCTCGTAAAAATTTTTTACCGAGGGTACAGTTTGACGGCCTCGATGGTCGAGAGACCCGCGGTAGCCTGCCTGCGTCTAACGTGCGGCTGCCCGATGAAAATTTCACCCTCGTAAAAAATTTTTACCGAGGGTATAGTTTGAAGGCCTCGATGGTCGAGAGACCCGCGGTAGCCTGCCCGCGTCTAACGTGCGGCTGCCCGATGAAAATTTCACCCTCGTAAATTTTTTTTACCGAGGGTATAGTTTGAAG